>NC_060186.1:63371013-63511013 GCF_021184085.1 Oncorhynchus gorbuscha | reverse complement strand
AAAAACCCAGTGGGAAAAAGCTACCTAAGTATGGTTCTCAATCAGAGACAACGATAGACAGCTGCCTCTGATTGAGAATCACACCCAGTCAAACAAAGAAATACAACCCATAGAAAATTAACATAGAATGCCCACCCTAGTCACACCCTGGCCTAACCAAAATAGAAAATAAAAGCCTCTCTACGGCCAGGGCGTGACAGTACCCCCCAAAGGTGCAGACTCTGGGCGCAAAACCTGACTCTAAAGGGGAGGGTCCGGGTGGGCCTTCTTTACGGCAGAACTGTACGTTCTGCCGTCCTAGGCGAGACAAACCCCCCGCCTATCCCCGCTAAACTAGAATAGTGTAAAGCAGGGATTGGCAAGAGGTTTGGCCTTGGGGCAATTTTTTTCTCATGTAATAGTTGGCAGAACAGAACATAATAGCATCCCAATTCATATGCCTATGCTACAAATTAAACACACTTTTAACACATCTGGTTAGTAGGCTTTAAAATCAGTTCAATGTCAACAACATATCCTAATATTTTAAATGTGATAACGCTGATAAAATCGGCAATGTCTCTATTAAATTAGCTTTGTATATTTCGTCGTGCATTGATTGGGAAAAACAGCTTGCAATAAAGAGAAAATGTAACTCGTAAAGACACGACAATGACTAGACCCACAGAGATGCTATTGAATGAATAGGGATTTTAAATATAATTCTATGACTTGACCCATAGAGATGTTATTTCTCTGTCCTTACAAACTCAGTGCCTCTTTGCTTGACATCAAGGGAAAATCACTGACAGTGTCACCAGCAAAGCACCCCCACACCATCACACCTCCTCCTCCATGCTTCACGGTGGGAACCACACATGTGGAGATCATCCGTTCAATTACTCTGCAAGCAAGTCTTTTCTTCTTATTGGTGTCCTTTAGTTTCTTTGCAACAACTCGACCATGAAGGCCTGATTCATGCCGTCTCCTCTGAACAGTTGATGTTGAGATGTGTCTGTTACTTGAACTCTGAAGCATTTATTTGGGCTGGTAATCCTCTGCAGCAGAGGTAACGGGGTCTTCCTTTTCTGTGCACCTAGGCAGGGCTGGGCTGTGGCCTGCGGAATGGCAACACCGGATCAGCACATGGAGCTGTCTGTATTATGGGACTTTTGGTCATTTTGTGTCCTTGTGCCCGGTTAAAGACCAAGCTCACCAGAAGGAGCAACTACTCTGGTGGCCATATGGGGAACTTTTCTGCTTCCCTTACTCGCACCCCTTTTCATATCATTCTGCTGTGGGGAAACCAGTCCAAATCTCTCCAGGTCCTCATTGACTCTTGGGCCGATTAGAGCTTTTTGGACTAGAGTCCGTTCTGCCACGCCCATTGTCTGAAGTCGGCGCAACCTGCTCCGTAACATCTTCCTGGGTCCTAAGGAGGTGGTTCTGAATCTCTCTGCCATTCCCGTTGAGTACCAGGACCCCTGGGAGGTGTTCAGCAAGTCCAGGGCCACTTCCCTTCTGCCGCAACGCCCATATGACTGAGGGATTAGCCTTTCCGGGGTGTCTGTACTCGCCATCGGGACCTGAAACCAAGGCAATGGAGTACTACATTGGGGACTCCCTAGCTACTGAATTTATCCATCCCTCTTCCTCTCCCGCTGGCTCAGGGTTCTTCTTTGTGGAGAAGAAGGACAAGACCCTCCGCCCATGCATTGACTACAGAGGACTCAATGACATCATGGTTAAGAACTGTTATCCACTACCACTCATTTCCTCAGCCTTCAAGCCACTCCAGGGGACCACTGTGTTCTCCAAGCTGGATCTAAGTAACGCCTACCACCTGATGCGGATACGAGAGGGGGGCGAATGCGGCCACTACAAATATCTGGTCATGCCCTTTGGCCTCACCAACGCCCCCACCGTGCTCCAGTCTCTGGTGAATGGTGTTCTCCATGACATACTGAACCGGTTCGTCTTCGTCTACATTGATGACATCCTCATCTTCTCCCGCTGCTGCCATGTCCGGAAGGTTCTCCAGTGCCTTCTGGAGAACCAGTTGTTCGTTAAGGTGGAAAAGTGTGAGTTCCATTGCTCCACCATTCCT
This sequence comes from Oncorhynchus gorbuscha, assembly GCF_021184085.1. NCBI lineage: Eukaryota > Metazoa > Chordata > Actinopteri > Salmoniformes > Salmonidae > Oncorhynchus > Oncorhynchus gorbuscha. Next base: position 63,508,927 of record NC_060186.1, on the reverse strand, counting down.
TTTCTGGGCTACATCATCTCTGCTGTGAGCGTCCAGATGTATCCCGAGAAGGTGAAAGTGACGGTGGATTGACCTCAGCCTTCATCCAGGGTGCAGCTGCAACGCTTCCTGGGGTTCACAAACTTTTATCACGACAACGCTTTTGGTGGCCTACCATGGTTCCAGACGTCGCCACCTGCATGATCTGCACGGAACAAGACATCTCGACAAGCTCCGGCTGGCCTCCTCTAACTTCTGCCCATCCCTCACCGCCCCTGATCTCACATCTCCCTGAACTTTGTCATGGGTTTCCCCCCATCTGATGGCAACACCGCCATCCTGAATGCCCCTGTCTGCCCTCGCCTCTACCAAGGTCCCGTTCACATGGTCCACGGACCGGGTGTTCCGGACCGGGCATTCCGGGACCTTAAACACCACTTCACCACGTCTCCGATCCTGGTTCATCCGGACCCTTCCCATCAGTTCGTGGTGGAGGCCGATGCTTCGGATGTCAGAGTGGGGGCTGTTCTGTCCCAACGTTCATAGTTTTGATGTCTTTACTCTTGTTCTCCAATGTAGAAAATAGTACAAATTAAGAAAAACCCTGGAATGAGTAGGTGTGTCCAAACTTTGACTGGTACTGTAAATGAGAGAACACCTCACTCTGACCATCACTCTGGCACACACACACACACACACACACACACACACACACACACACACACACACACACACACACACACACACACACACACACACACACACACACACACACACACACACACACACACACACACACACACACACACACACACACACACACACACAGGGCCAGCCCTAGCCACTGAACGACATGTGGGCCCCAGACAAAGTGTTGTTGTTTTTTAAAATGTTTTTTTATTTTACCGGGGTCTCAACTTACTGTTGAGAGTTTGGATAGTAGAATACACAAGGTGCAATTTCGAAATTTGGTTTCACAACAGCAGTTTTTCTCTTGTTATATGGATAATTTACAGTCACTCAATTAGCCTGTGTCAGCTAAAACATTTTTGATTGGTAAGTTAGTCTAGCCAGCTATCTGAACTTGATTTTGTAAGTCATTCTCACTCAGATATTATACTAACATGGCATAAGTCATAGCTAAATGTGTAGAATTGCTGAAAATTTGCTTTAAAACTGCAGGTTTTACTTTCCGCCTCATGGCAAAACGTGTAGAATTGCAGGAAATTGACTCTAAAACGTTAATTTTTCTCTTTGCCGTCAAGAGGGGTGCCACCAAAACGTTTTGTCTGTGAGATCAGGGCCCCCCCAACAACATTTAGCTTAGGGTCCCCAAAAGGCTAGAGCCGGCCCTTTACACACACACACACACACACACACACACACACACACACACACACACACACACACACACACACACACACACACACACACACACGCACACACGCACACACGCACACACGCACACACGCACACACACACACACACACACACACACACACACACACACACACACACACACACACACACACACACACACACACACACACACACACACACACACACAACCCCTCATCTGCGATACATTAATCAATCCCGGCATGACATCAATGATTTATCTGCTGTTTACATAGACTACAAAATATTCACAAAATGCACATCTAGGCATTATCTCTGTGTCACACAGATGGTGAATAATGAAGTAGGCCTAGACTTTCTGGAAGCTGATTTAAAGTATTTGTGAAAAACAAAGCAGAGAAGAAAACATTTAAAAGTTAATAATTGATGGCATGCAGGGTTCTTTGCTGGGTGGGTGCTTTAATCCAAAGCAGTTTACACAGCCTCCACTCTTCTGCCTAGCAACATTTATTCAATTTATACTACAGGTTGTTTCTCCTGAGGTGCTGCAGGTTAAATGCCTTTCACACATAGGCAGAAAGTTCTCCGTACTGATGCTCCTGGGAGTTGAACCGACATCTCTTTCCCAACCCTGTCCCGAGCCCATCTCTTCTGGTTCAGGTCGTAACACTTACAGTATTAAAATGATTAGAAATGTTTATAAACGACCCATTGGATATTTTAATAATCATTAGTAAAGTGTTGTTAATCAATCTTTATCATTACTCATGTATATTAACAACGTTAGTAATGACATAAATCTAAATATTTATCCAGGCAAACTGTTACCACTTATTGTGTAACTAAACATGCTCCAGATGAAATAGAATTATGTGCATTGGTGGTTTTCTGATGATGTCTTGAAAAAGGCTTCAAGATGTTTCTACAATTGCAAAGGTTTCTCTTGGGTGAAGTCAGCCCTGTGTAACATCTGGTCTCCCTGGTCTAAACCTGCCGTTATGGTGCACAGATTTGAGTCTGTTTTCATTTCTCTACACTCTTAGGAAAAAAAGGTGCTATCTTGGGCATAGAAACGTTATTTGACTGTCCCCGTTGGACAACCCTTTGAAGAACCTTTTTGGTTCCAGGTGGAACCCTTTTGGGTTCATTGTGGACCCTTTCCAAAGATGTTTCTACATGGAACTCAAAAGTGTTCTACCTGGAACTAAAATGTGTTCTACCTGGAACAAAAAGGGTTCTCCTATGGGGATGACCAAAGAACCATTTTGGAAGCCTTTTTTTCCAAGAGTGTACTTGTAATTCAAGACAAGAACTGACCATAGAATACAGCTTAACAATAACAACATTCTCTGCTCTTTCTTTTCTCTCTTTTCTCTCTCTATCTCTCCTTATTTTCAATCTGCACTGCAATTCAATTAACTAGTAGAGCTTCAGTGACACGAGGGAACAACTACCCATTCTTTACAGTGAAAGTTGTTTTATTTTGCCAACCCGGGCAAATGAACGTTGGTAGCTTGGTTATATAACCTGTGTTGGTCCCCTCACACACTTAGATTATTTCCCTACACAGCTTTATAATTGCTGCTGCTGGTCGGTGGAACACTGAAATCCCACAAATGAGGCAACAGGCGTGAGGTGCTTCTGTGTGCTGGTCCCCTGGTGCAGCTCTGTGTACAGACTCCCGTGGGTCCCCTGGTGGAGCTCCTTGTGGCAGGGCACCAAGGCAAACACACAGGCAACAGATGGTCTCTGTTGTGTTCCTTCCATCTGTTGAGCTGAGGCTGGCTCTGAGCTCAGGCCCGCTGAGAAAGAGAGAGAGATTGGATGGAACATGAATTCACTTAGGTAGATCTGTTGGCCATATGTGAAGTGATGTGCAGACTTACGGCCCTACAGATATTTGTTACAGGTTTAGGGTCTGTTTATGAAGGATTTTTATGTGCATTATGCAAACACATGAGCAAGATCCAAATAACTGTAGGGTTCAAGAGATTTCTCCAACCTTTTCAACTTCAATCTCTCTTAATACATTACTTCACACAGTTACTCTCCACATGTCCAAAACCCTCAATTAAGTCAGTATATGAACTTTCAAGACACCATGAGTTACAGGGAAAACATATGGCCAGTAAGAGACACAATAACTGAGAATGTCCAGTTGTAGCATATTCAGTACACAACTAGATGGCGCTCACTAACAGAAATGGAGTCTAATGGGCGATGACGAGAGAGGACAGTGGCCTGTTTCCAGGACTGATTGAAAAATGCCCTCCGTGTAATGGAGGGCATTTTCTTGTTTTGTGTGGTCGGAAAAAGGTCAACAAGCTGATTTCAAACAGAATATATGTCACAGTAGAGACATGCCACAAGATATGCCCGCATGTTTAGGAGTATGAGGTACACACAGGTATTATGAGTGACAAATGAGAGTTATAGAGGTTATGGATCTATGAAGAGCTTAATGTATAGGATTCGAAGGTTGTTGATTTTTTAATATGGAATAGGCCTAGTGAAAAACATAAAATAGAGTGAATGCTGGAGATAAATATTATAGATCACTTCAACTGACAGGCATTAAGAGAGACCCTGAGGGATTCTGGACACCAAGAAGAAGTAATGAAGGACTGTTGTTTCTCTTTGCCTATTTGAGCTGTTCTTGCCATAATATGGACTTGGTATTTCACCAAATAGGTCTCTCTTCTGTATAACATCCCTACCTTGTCACAACACAAACTCATTAAGAAGAAAATAAATTCCACAAATGAACTTTTAACAAGGCACAGCTGTTAAATTAAATGCATTCCAGGTGACTACCTCATGAAGCTGGCTGAGAGAATGCCAAGAGTGTGCAAAGCTGTCATCACGGCAAAGGGTGGTTACTTTGAAGAATCTCAAATCTCAAATATTTAAATTTGTTTTATACTCTTTTGGTTACAACATGATTCCATATGTGTTATTTCATAGTTTGATGTCTTCACTATTATTCTACAATGTAGAAAATAGTCAAAACGAAGAAGAACCCTTGAATGAGTAGGTGTGTCCAAACTTTTGACTGGTACTGTATATATATATATTTTAGAACCACACATCCCACTGGATAATAACTCACTGAACCACAACATGCATCCATTCACCGAACTTGTTCTTATTACTGAACTAACACATACCACTTACAAAAGGAGATACATGAAAATAGATATTTCATTATGTTATGCAATGCGGGTGTCTGTGTTTGATGTTTCACCAAAGAATAAGAGCATTATTTGCGTCAGGGATTGGCCAATTATCTAGTCAGTACACAACGTAATCAGAGCATTAAGATGACAAAGTCAATTGGAGAGAGGTAGGTCTTGTGTTCCGTCTCTACCCTTTTTTCTTGCACCCTTTTGTCAATACACAATTATCCTCTCTGTTGCCTTTCCCTGTGATAGCAGAGGCCCTAAAATAGCTTTCTGAGGACCTATTTTCTAATTGCAGCAATTCGGAGTCATTTGAAGCATTGATCAAACATTAGAGGCTTTATGTGTTACAGTGCGTGGGCAAGGTAGGGTGGAACAGGAGAGAGAGAGACAGAGAAGGTTACAGGTTGCCTCAGTACTAGGTGTTTTGAAATCGGTTTTGAGCAATTTTAGAGGGTGGTGCACTATTGGCTTGTTTGTCTTGTTGTGTTCCTATAATGTGTGTTAGCTGATGATAGGTAGTGCCACAGGATTCCATGTAGTGATGACTGAGTGGACTGTGGCTGTAGATGGTTGGTGGTCATGTTGTTTGTAATTTGCCACTTTGGAGGGATGTAGAAAGCGTATTGCATCATGTGTTGATTGTTGGTCACGGCTGATGGCTGAACCACCTGCAGTAAATATCTTATAACTTTACTATGGCTCCCTGAAAAGCCCTTAACGGTCAATTTGAGTTGAAACAATAACAAAGCGTCCTCCCCACAACTTTTGTTAAAAAGCTGAGGGATGGGGCTGGAGAAATTAAACCACTCTCAAATCCATAGACAAGGACTGACCATCCATGATATTAAAATGATAGTTTTAACCATGTTTTGAGGCTATAAAGTGTTTGTTTACGTTTCCTTTGTTTACAAACATTGGAGTTAAACAAGCTTCTATTTTGGGTTCTGATGGGCGCACTGATTTTTATTTTATTTTACCTTTATTTAACCAGTTAGGCTTCTCATTTGCAACTGCGACCTGGCCAAGATGACACATACAACAACAACACAGAGTTACACATGGAATAAACAAAACATACAGTCAATAATACAGTAGAACAAAAGAAAACAAAAAGTCTATATTCAGTGAGTGTAAATGAGGTAAGTTAAGGAAATAAATATGCCAGGGTGGCGAAGTAATTACATTATAGCAATTAAACACTGGAATGGTAGATCGGCAGAAGATGAATGTGCAAGTAGAGATACTGGGGTGCAAAGGAGCAAAATAAATAAATAAATAAATACAGTATGGGGATGAGGTAGGTCGATAGATGGGCTGTTTACAGATGGGCTATGTACAGGTGCAGTGATCTGTGAGCTGAGCTGATAGTTGGTGCTAAAAGCTAGTGAGGGAGATATGAGTCTCCAGCTTCAGAGATTTTTGCAATTAGTTCCAGTCATGGGCAGCAGAGAACTGTAAGGAAAGACGACCAAAGGAGGAATTGGCTTTGGGGGTGACCAGTTAGATATACCTGCTGGAGTGCGTGCTACGAGTGGGTGCTGCTATGGTGACCAGTGAGCTGAGATAAGGCGGGGCTTTACCTAGCAGAGACTTGTAGATAACCTGTAGCCAGTGGGTTTGGCGACGAGTATGAAGCGAAGGCCAACCAACGAGAGCGTAAAGGTCGCAATGGTGGGCAGTATATGGGGCTTTGGTGACAAAACAGATGGCACTGTGATAGACTGCATCCAGTTTGTTGAGTAGAGTGTTGGAGGCTATTTTATAGATGACATCACCGAAGTCAAGGATCGGTAGGATGGTCAGTTTTACGAGGGCATATTTGGCAGCATGAGTAAAGGATGCTTTGTTGCGATATAGGAAGCCGATTCTAGATTTAATTTTGGATTGGAGATGCTTATGAGTCTGGAAGTAGTCTGAAAGTAGAGTTTACAGTCTAACTAGACACCCATGTATTTGTAGTTGTCCACATATTCTAAGTCAGAGCCGTCCAGAGTAGTGATGCTGGACGGGTGAGCAGGTGCGGGCAGTGATCGATTGAATAGCATGCATTTAGTTTTACTTGCGTTTAAGAGCAGTTGGAAGCCACGGAAGGAGAGTTGTATGGCATTGAAGCTCGTCTGAAGGTTAGTTAACACAGTGTCCAAAGAGGGGCCAGAATGGTGTCGTCTGCGTAGAGGTGGATCAGAGAATCACCAGCAGCGACATCATTGATGTAAACAGAAATGAGAGTCGGCCCAACAATTGAACCCTGTGGCACACCCATAGAGACTGCCAGAGGTCTGGACAATAGGCCCTCCGATTTGACACACTGAACTCTATCAGAGAAGTAGTTGGTAAAAGCAGGCGAGGCAATCATTTGAGAAACCAAGGCTGTCGAGTCTCCCAATAAGAATGTTGTGATTGACAAAGTCGAAAGCCTTGGCCAGATTGATGAATACGGCTGCACAGTAATGTCTCTGATATGACGCACACTGATATGACAGCTGAACTAAGCTCATAAGTTGTGTTCTTCAAGAATCAATGGGTATATACAGTATCATTAATTCATTATTATATTTAATATATGACAAAAATTTATGTAGCAACTGTAGATTTCCCCTTTAAGGGAGAGGGTAGGTGTTAAATCTGGAGAGATACTGTTATTTAAGGCTTGTTTCTCATATTCAAATCAAATCAAACTTTATTTGCCACATGCGCCGAATCCAACAAGTGTAGACTTGATGCAACCGGTCAGGATGCTCTCGATGGTGCAGCTGTAGAACCTTTTGAGGATCTAGGGACCCATGCCAAATATTTTCAGTCTCCTGAGGGGGAAAAGGTGTTGTCATACCCTCTTCACAACTGTCTTGGTATGTTTGGACCATGATAGTTCATTGGTGATGTGGACAATCATTTAGGCAGGTTACCTTCGCTTTCTTGGGCACAGGGACTATGGTGGTCTGCTTGAAAGATGTAGGTATTAGAGTTTGAAAATGTCAGTGAACACACGTGACAGTTGGTCCACGCATGTTTTGAGTACCCGTCCTGGTAATTTGTCTGGCCCAGCGGCTTTGTGAATGTTGACCTGTTTAAAGGTTTTGTTCACATTGGCTACCGAGAGCATTATCACACAGTCATCCAGAACAGCTGGTGCTCTCGTGCTTGCTTCAGTGTTGCTTGCCTCGAAGCGAGCATAAAAGGCATTTAGCTCGTCTGGTAGGCTCGCGTCACTGGGCAGCTTGTGTCTGGGTTTTCCTTTGTAGTCCGTAATGGTTATCAAGCCCTGCCACATCCGATGAACGTCAGAGCCAGTGTAGTAGGATTCAATCTTAATCCTGTATTGACGCTTTGCTTGCTTGACGGTTCGTCTGAAGGCATAGCGGGATTTCTTAGAAGCATCCAGATTTGTTTCCCGCTCCTTGAAAGGGGCAGCTCTAGCCTTTAGCTCGATGTGGATGTTGCCTGTAATCCATGGCTTCTGGTTGGGATATGTAAGTACAGTCACTGTGGAGACGATGTCATCGATGCACTTATTGATGAAGTCGATGACAGAGGTGGTGTATTCCTCAATGCCATTGGATGAATCCCGGAACATATTCCAATCTGTGCTAGAAAAACAGTCCTGTAGTGTAGCCTCCACATCATCTGACCACTTCCGTATTGAGCGAGTCACTGATACTTCTTGCTTTCATTTTTGCTTGTAAGCAGGAATCAGGAGGATAGAATTATGGTCAGATTTGCCAAATGGAGGGCAGGGGAGAGCTTTGTATGTGTCTCGTTGTGTGGAGTAAAGGTGGTCTAGGATTATTTTTCCCCTGGTTGCACATGTAAGTAAAAATAGTAAAAATTTGGTCAAACTAATTTAAGTTTGCTTGCATTAAAGTCCCAGGCCACTAGGAGCGCCGCTTCTGGTTGAGCATTTTCTTCTTTGCTTATGGCTTTAGAGTTGGTTGAGCGCGGTCTTAGTGCCAGCTTAATTTTGTGGTGGTAAATAAACGGCTACGAATAATAATGAACTCTCTATTTTTTACATAGCTAATAACTCCCTATTTGTCTGACGGCTATGGAATCCTGATCTGTTCACCGGACATGCTACCTGTCCCAGACATGCTGTTTTCAACTCTCTAGAGACACTCTTAATGATCGGCTATGAAAAGCCAACTGACATTTACTCCTGACGTGCTGACTTGCTGCACCCTCGACAACTACTGTGATTATTATTATTTGACCCTGCTGATCATTTATGAACATTTTAACATCTTGGCCATGTTCTGTTATAATCTCCACCCAGCACAGCCAGAAGAGGACTGGCCACCCCTCATAGCCTGGTTCCTCTCTAGGTTTCTTCCTAGGTTTTGGCATTTCTAGGGGGTTTTTCCTAGCCACCGTGCTTCTACACCTGCATTGCTTGCTGTTTGGGGTTTTAGGCTGGGTTTCTGTACAGCACTTTGAGATATCAGCTGATGTACGAAGGGCTATATAAATACATTTGATTTGATTTGATTGTTGTTCTGAATGGGCTTCCGTACAGTTTTACTTCCTCCTAACAGGAGTAATGACATACACTTCATGTAATTTGTTGCCTTGTGTAGATTTTTGTGATATGAGGCACTCATACCAGATAAAACATGTTCTTATATGGCACTTCTGGACAGAGCAGTACCATTCCTTCCAGAAAGCTCTTAACAACTATTGTTCACATCCATTATCATCCAAAGCTAATGGCGTAAAAGGAAAGTTGTTACTACATGGCATGTCACTAAAGACTCATTTTGCTCGGCCTTATTCACTCTGGGGTATTCTCAGACACAGAAAACAGCTTTTGCAACATACCACCTGAGTACAAGTCCTGTGTTAATGTTGGATGTTTCCCCCTCCAAACACCTAGGCCCTTTCCTGGCCCTGGAGAGAGCTGGGGTGTTTTCTTCAACCAGCCACAAAATAATGTGCCTCAGCCAATCATAGTCTGGACCGAACCAATTCATCTGACTGTGGAGGTGAGATATTTGGGGGAAATAGGTGGTTTAGTTCCTGGCTGAAATAAGTAAACTAAAGCCAGTTGACAACTCACACTGCAGAAATTACTCAATTAGAGCTGTTCATTGGCCGAGAGGTTGAGACACCTGTGGCTTCATTAGGGGTGTGAGGTAGTGTTCACCTCATTGGGGAATTCCCCCCGATAATTGGTTTGGGTTGAATGTGTGTGCTCGCTTGTGTGTCCTCAGATTCTAGAAGGAAGATTGGTGGGATGAATATTCAATGAATGGAATGTCTCCTATGAATATATTAACTGAATATTCATTTAACATTTTTACTCATCTGAAAAAATATTTCAATGTCACAGCTGTATGAGAAATTAAGTCTATTAAAACAGGCCTGTGCAGCACTAGCCACCTGTGTGTAATGGCACTATTGGGTCACAAAAAATTCAAAGGGCCCTGGGGTTTGGAATTAGGAATATTTTTGCATGAGAAACTGTTTCCAACAAGGACACAGGCAGGAGATATTTCCATCATCTCAAGGGGTAAGTAAATGTCATTGTAAATGAATGTTTGCCAAGTTCAAGTCTTCCCCTTTTAAAAAGGGCTTTCGGGATATCCGAATACTTTCCGCTTTTAGTTTTTCCCTTCCTAGCTTCCATTGCCATAGACATGGTGGTTTTCAGCATTATTGAACTGTCTCTCTCTTTTTCTCTCTTTCTGAGTCTCTCTCTCTTTCTTTCTGAGTCTCTCTCTTTCTTTCTGAGTCTCTCTCTTTCTTTCTGAGTCTCTCTTTCTCTGAGTCTCTCTCTCTCTCTCTGAGTCTCTCTCTCTCTCTCTCTGAGTCTCTCTCTCTCTCTCTGAGTCTCTCTCTCTCTCTCTCTGAGTCTCTCTCTCTCTCTCTGAGTATCTCTCTCTCTCTCTCTCTCTCTGAGTCTCTCTCTCTCTCTCTCTCTCTCTGAGTCTCTCTCTCTCTGAGTCTCTCTCTCTCTCTCTCTGAGTCTCTCTCTCTCTGAGTCTCTCTCTCTATCTGAGTCTCTCTCTCTATCTGAGTCTCTCTCTCTCTGAGTCTCTCTCTCTCTGAGTCTCTCTCTCTCTCTGAATCTCTCTCTCTCTCTGAGTCTCTCTCTCTCTCTCTGAGTCTCTCTCTCTCTCTCTCTGAGTATCTCTCTCTGAGTATCTCTCTCTCTCTCTGAGTATCTCTCTCTCTCTCTGAGTATCTCTCTCTCTCTCTCTGAGTATCTCTCTCTCTCTCTCTCTGAGTCTCTCTCTCTCTCTCTCTGAGTCTCTCTCTCTCTCTCTCTCTGAGTCTCTCTCTGAGTCTCTCTCTCTCTGAGTCTCTCTCTCTCTGAGTCTCTCTCTCTCTCTCTCTCTCTGAGTATCTCTCTCTCTCTCTCTGAGTCTCTCTCTCTCTCTGAGTCTCTCTCTGAGTCTCTCTCTCTCTCTCTGAGTCTCTCTCTCTCTCTCTGAGTCTCTCTCTCTCTCTGAGGCTCTCTCTCTCTCTCTCTCTCTGAGTCTCTCTCTCTCTCTCTCTCTCTCTCTCTCTCTCTCTCTCTCTCTCTCTCTCTCTCTCTCTCTCTCTCTCTGAGTCTCTCTCTCTCTGGGTCTCTCTCTAGTCTCTCTTCTGTCTCTTTCTCTCTCTCTCTCTCTCTGAGTCTCTCTCTCTCTCTCTCTCTCTCTCTCTCTCTCTCTCTCTCTCTCTCTCTCTCTCTCTCTCTCTCTCTCTCTCTCTCTCTCTCTCTCTCTCTTTCTGAGTCTCTCTCTTTCTTTCTGAGTCTCTCTCTCTCTGAATCTCTCTCTCTCTCTCTCTGAGTCTCTCTCTCTCTCTCTCTGAGTCTCTCTCTCTCTCTCTGAGTATCTCTCTCTCTCTCTGAGTATCTCTCTCTCTCTCTGAGTATCTCTCTCTCTCTCTCTCTGAGTCTCTCTCTCTCTCTCTCTCTGAGTCTCTCTCTCTCTCTCTGAGTCTCTCTCTCTCTCTCTGAGTCTCTCTCTGAGTCTCTCTCTCTCTGAGTCTCTCTCTCTCTGAGTCTCTCTCTCTCTCTCTCTCTGAGTATCTCTCTCTCTCTCTGAGTCTCTCTCTCTCTCTCTCTGAGTCTCTCTCTGAGTCTCTCTCTCTCTCTCTGAGTCTCTCTCTCTCTCTCTGAGTCTCTCTCTCTCTCTCTCTCTCTCTCTCTCTCTCTCTCTCTCTCTCTCTCTCTCTCTCTGAGTCTCTCTCTCTCTCTCTCTCTCTCTCTCTCTGAGTCTCTCTCTCTCTCTGGGTCTCTCTCTCTACTTCTGTCTCTTTCTCTCTCTCTCTCTCTCTGAGTCTCTCTCTCTCTGAGTCTCTCTCTCTCTCTCTCTCTCTGACTATCTCTCTCTGAGTATCTCTCTCTCTCTCTGAGTATCTCTCTCTCTCTCTGAGTATCTCTCTCTCTGAGTATCTCTCTCTCTCTCTGAGTATCTCTCTCTCTCTCTCTCTGAGTCTCTCTCTCTCTCTCTCTGAGTCTCTCTCTCTCTCTCTGAGTCTCTCTCTGAGTCTCTCTCTCTGAGTCTCTCTCTCTCTCTCTCTCTCTGAGTATCTCTCTCTCTCTCTGAGTCTCTCTCTCTCTCTCTCTCTCTCTGAGTCTCTCTCTGAGTCTCTCTCTCTCTCTCTGAGTCTCTCTCTCTCTCTCTGAGTCTCTCTCTCTCTCTCTCTCTGAGTCTCTCTCTCTCTCTCTCTCTCTCTCTCTCTCTCTCTCTCTCTCTCTGAGTATCTCTCTCTCTCTCTGAGTCTCTCTCTCTCTCTCTGAGTATCTCTCTCTCTCTCTCTGAGTCTCTCTCTCTCTCTCTCTGAGTCTCTCTCTCTCTCTCTCTCTGAGTCTCTCTCTGAGTCTCTCTCTCTCTGAGTCTCTCTCTCTCTGAGTCTCTCTCTCTCTCTCTCTCTCTGAGTATCTCTCTCTCTCTCTCTGAGTCTCTCTCTCTCTCTGAGTCTCTCTCTGAGTCTCTCTCTCTCTCTGAGTCTCTCTCTCTCTCTCTCTCTGAGTCTCTCTCTCTCTCTGAGTCTCTCTCTCTCTCTCTGAGGCTCTCTCTCTCTCTCTCTCTCTGAGTCTCTCTCTCTCTCTCTCTCTCTCTCTCTCTCTCTGAGTCTCTCTCTCTGAGTCTCTCTCTCTCTCTCTCTCTCTCTGAGTCTCTCTCTCTCTGGGTCTCTCTCTCTACTTCTGTCTCTTTCTCTCTCTCTCTCTCTCTGAGTCTCTCTCTCTCTCTCTCTCTCTCTCTCTCTCTCTCTCTCTGAGTCTCTCTCTCTCTCTCTCTCTCTCTCTCTCTCTCTCTGAGTCTCTCTCTCTTTCTGTCTCTCTCTCTCTCTCTCTCTGAGTCTCTCTCTCTCTCTCTCTCTCTCTCTCTCTCTCTCTCTGAGTCTCTCTCTCTCTCTCTGAGTCTCTCTCTCTCTCTGAGTCTCTCTCTCTCTCTGAGTCTCTCTCTCTGAGTCTCTCTCTCTCTCTCTCTCTCTCTCTCTCTCTCTCTCTCTCTCTCTCTCTGAGTCTCTCTCTGAGTCTCTCTCTCTCTCTCTGAGTCTCTCTCTCTCTCTCTCTCTCTCTCTCTCTCTCTCTCTGAGTCTCTCTCTCTCTCTCTGAGTCTCTCTCTCTCTCTCTCTGAGTCTCTCTCTGAGTCTCTCTCTCTCTCTCTGAGTCTCTCTCTCTCTCTCTGAGTCTCTCTCTCTCTCTCTCTCTCTCTGAGTCTCTCTCTCTCTGAGTCTCTCTCTCTCTCTCTGAGTCTCTCTCTCTCTCTGAGTCTCTCTCTCTCTCTCTGAGTCTCTCTCTCTCTCTGGGTCTCTCTCTCTACTTCTGTCTCTTTCTCTCTCTCTCTCTCTCTGAGTCTCTCTCTCTCTGAGTCTCTCTCTCTCTCTCTCTCTCTGACTATCTCTCTCTGAGTATCTCTCTCTCTCTCTGAGTATCTCTCTCTCTCTCTGAGTATCTCTCTCTCTGAGTATCTCTCTCTCTCTCTGAGTCTCTCTCTCTCTCTCTCTGAGTCTCTCTCTCTCTCTCTGAGTCTCTCTCTCTCTCTCTCTGAGTCTCTCTCTGAGTCTCTCTCTCTCTGAGTCTCTCTCTCTCTCTCTCTCTGAGTATCTCTCTCTCTCTCTGAGTCTCTCTCTCTCTCTCTCTCTCTCTCTGAGTCTCTCTCTGAGTCTCTCTCTCTCTCTCTCTGAGTCTCTCTCTCTCTCTCTGAGTCTCTCTCTCTCTCTCTCTCTCTCTCTCTGAGTCTCTCTCTCTCTCTCTCTCTCTCTCTCTCTCTCTCTCTCTCTCTGAGTCTCTCTCTCTCTCTCTCTCTGAGTCTCTCTCTCTCTCTGGGTCTCTCTCTCTACTTCTGTCTCTTTCTCTCTCTCTCTCTCTCTCTGAGTCTCTCTCTCTCTCTGAGTCTCTCTCTCTCTCTGAGTATCTCTCTCTCTCTCTCTCTCTGAGTCTCTCTCTCTCTCTCTCTCTCTCTGAGTCTCTCTCTCTCTGAGTCTCTCTCTCTCTCTCTGAGTCTCTCTCTCTCTCTCTCTCTCTGAGTCTCTCTCTCTCTCTGAGTCTCTCTCTCTCTGAGTCTCTCTCTCTCTCTCTCTCTCTGAGTCTCTCTCTCTCTCTCTCTCTCTGAGTCTCTCTCTCTCTGAGTCTCTCTCTCTCTCTCTCTCTGAGTCTCTCTCTCTCTCTCTCTCTCTCTCTCTCTCTCTCTGAGTCTCTCTCTCTCTCTCTGAGTCTCTCTCTCTCTCTCTCTGAGTCTCTCTCTCTCTCTGAGTCTCTCTCTCTCTCTCTCTCTGAGTCTCTCTCTCTCTCTCTCTCTCTCTCTCTCTCTCTGAGTCTCTCTCTCTCTCTCTCTGAGTCTCTCTCTCTCTGAGTCTCTCTCTCTGAGTCTCTCTCTCTATCTCTGAGTCTCTCTCTCTATCTGAGTCTCTCTCTCTGAGTCTCTCTCTCTCTCTCTCTCTCTCTGAGTCTCTCTCTCTCTCTCTCTCTCTCTCTCTCTCTCTCTCTGAGTCTCTCTCTCTATCTCTGAGTCTCTCTCTCTATCTGAGTCTCTCTCTCTGAGTCTCTCTCTCTCTGAGTCTCTCTCTGAATCTCTCTCTCTCTCTCTGAGTCTCTCTCTCTCTCTCTGAGTCTCTCTCTCTCTCTCTCTCTGAGTATCTCTCTCTGAGTATCTCTCTCTCTCTCTGAGTATCTCTCTCTCTGAGTCTCTCTCTCTCTCTGAGTATCTCTCTCTCTCTCTCTCTGAGTCTCTCTCTCTCTCTCTCTCTGAGTCTCTCTCTCTCTCTGAGTCTCTCTCTCTCTGAGTCTCTCTCTCTCTCTCTCTCTCTCTCTGAGTATCTCTCTCTCTCTCTGAGTCTCTCTCTCTCTCTCTCTCTCTCTCTGAGTCTCTCTCTGAGTCTCTCTCTCTCTGAGTCTCTCTCTCTCTCTCTCTCTCTCTCTCTCTCTCTCTCTCTGAGTCTCTCTCTCTCTCTCTCTCTCTCTCTCTCTCTGAGTCTCTCTCTCTCTCTCTCTCTCTGAGTCTCTCTCTCTCTCTCTCTCTCTCTCTCTGAGTCTCTCTCTCTCTGAGTCTCTCTCTCTATCTGAGTCTCTCTCTCTCTGAGTCTCTCTCTCTGAGTCTCTCTCTCTCTGAGTCTCTCTCTCTCTCTGAATCTCTCTCTCTCTCTCTCTGAGTCTCTCTCTCTCTCTCTCTCTCTCTCTCTCTCTCTCTCTCTCTCTGAGTCTCTCTCTCTCTGAGTCTCTCTCTCTCTCTCTCTCTGAGTCTCTCTCTCTCTGAGTCTCTCTCTCTATCTGAGTCTCTCTCTCTCTCTGAGTCTCTCTCTCTGAGTCTCTCTCTCTCTCTGAGTCTCTCTCTCTCTCTCTCTCTCTCTCTCTCTGAGTATCTCTCTCTGAGTATCTCTCTCTGAGTATCTCTCTCTGAGTATCTCTCTCTCTCTCTGAGTATCTCTCTCTCTCTCTGAGTATCTCTCTCTCTCTCTGAGTCTCTCTCTCTCTCTCTCTCTGAGTCTCTCTCTCTCTCTCTCTCTCTCTGAGTCTCTCTCTCTCTCTCTCTCTCTCTCTCTCTCTCTCTCTCTCTGAGTCTCTCTCTCTCTCTCTCTCTCTCTCTCTCTCTCTCTCTCTCTCTGAGTCTCTCTCTCTCTCTCTCTCTGAGTCTCTCTCTCTCTCTCTCTCTCTGAGTATCTCTCTCTGAGTATCTCTCTCTCTCTCTGAGTATCTCTCTCTCTCTCTGAGTATCTCTCTCTCTCTCTGAGTATCTCTCTCTCTCTCTCTCTCTCTCTCTCTCTCTCTCTCTGAGTCTCTCTCTCTCTCTCTCTGAGTCTCTCTCTGAGTCTCTCTCTCTCTGAGTCTCTCTCTCTCTCTCTCTCTCTCTCTCTCTGAGTATCTCTCTCTCTCTCTCTGAGTCTCTCTCTCTCTCTCTCTCTGAGTCTCTCTCTGAGTCTCTCTCTCTCTCTCTGAGTCTCTCTCTCTCTCTGAGTCTCTCTCTCTCTCTCTGAGTCTCTCTCTCTCTCTCTCTCTCTCTCTCTCTCTCTCTCTGAGTCTCTCTCTCTCTCTCTCTCTCTCTCTCTGAGTCTCTCTCTCTCTCTGAGTCTCTCCCTCTCTCTCTCTCTCTGAGTCTCTCTCTCTCTCTGGGTCTCTCTCCCTACTTCTGTCTCTTTCTCTCTCTCTCTCTCTCTGAGTCTCTCTCTCTCTCTGAGTCTCTCTCTCTCTCTGAGTATCTCTCTCTCTCTCTGAGTCTCTCTCTCTCTCTCTCTCTCTGAGTCTCTCTCTCTCTGAGTCTCTCTCTCTCTCTGAGTCTCTCTCTCTCTCTCTGAGTCTCTCTCTCTATCTGAGTCTCTCTCTCTCTGAGTCTCTCTCTCTGAGTCTCTCTCTCTCTGAGTCTCTCTCTCTCTCTCTCTCTCTGAAGTCTCTCTGAGTCTCTCTCTCTCTCTCTGAGTCTCTCTCTCTCTCTCTCTCTCTGAGTATCTCTCTCTGAGTATCTCTCTCTCTCTCTGAGTATCTCTCTCTCTCTCTGAGTATCTCTCTCTCTCTCTCTCTCTCTCTGAGTCTCTCTCTCTCTCTCTCTGAGTCTCTCTCTCTCTCTCTCTCTGAGTCTCTCTCTCTCTGAGTCTCTCTCTCTCTGAGTCTCTCTCTCTCTCTCTCTCTCTCTGAGTATCTCTCTCTCTCTCTCTGAGTCTCTCTCTCTCTCTCTCTGAGTCTCTCTCTGAGTCTCTCTCTCTCTGAGTCTCTCTCTCTCTCTCTGAGTCTCTCTCTCTCTCTCTCTCTCTCTCTGAGTCTCTCTCTCTCTCTCTCTCTCTCTCTGAGTCTCTCTCTCTCTGAGTCTCTCTCTCTCTCTCTCTCTCTGAGTCTCTCTCTCTCTGAGTCTCTCTCTCTATCTGAGTCTCTCTCTCTCTGAGTCTCTCTCTCTCTCTCTCTCTCTGAGTCTCTCTCTCTCTCTGAATCTCTCTCTCTCTCTCTGAGTCTCTCTCTCTCTCTCTGAGTCTCTCTCTCTCTCTCTCTCTCTCTGAGTATCTCTCTCTGAGTATCTCTCTCTGAGTATCTCTCTCTGAGTATCTCTCTCTCTCTCTGAGTCTCTCTCTCTCTCTCTCTCTCTCTCTCTCTGAGTCTCTCTCTCTCTCTCTGTCTCTCTCTCTCTCTCTCTCTGAGTCTCTCTCTGAGTCTCTCTGAGTCTCTCTCTCTCTGAGTCTCTCTCTCTGAGTCTCTCTCTCTCTGAGTCTCTCTCTCTCTCTCTGAGTCTCTCTCTCTCTCTGAGTCTCTCTCTCTCTCTCTGAGTCTCTCTCTCTCTCTCTCTGAGTCTCTCTCTGATCTCTCTCTGAGTATCTCTCTCTGAGTCTCTCTCTCTGAGTCTCTCTCTCTCTCTCTGAGTCTCTCTATCTCTCTCTCTCTCTGTATCTCTCTCTCTCTCTCTCTCTCTCTCTCTCTCTGAGTCTCTCTCTCTCTCTCTCTCTGAGTCTCTCTCTCTGAGTCTCTCTCTCTCTGAGTCTCTCTCTCTCTCTCTCTCTGAGTCTCTCTCTCTCTCTGAGTCTCTCTCTCTCTCTCTCTCTCTCTCTCTCTCTCTGAGTCTCTCTCTCTCTCTCTCTCTCTCTCTCTCTCTCTCTCTCTGAGTCTCTCTCTCTCTCTCTGAGTCTCTCTCTCTCTCTCTCTCTCTCTCTCTCTCTCTCTGAGTCTCTCTCTCTCTCTCTCTCTCTCTCTCTCTCTCTCTCTCTCTCTCTCTCTCTGAGTCTCTCTCTCTCTCTCTCTCTCTCTCTCTCTCTCTGAGTCTCTCTCTCTCTCTCTGAGTCTCTCTCTCTCTCTCTCTCTAGTCTCTCTCTCTCTCTCTGAGTCTCTCTCTCTCTCTCTCTCTCTGAGTCTCTCTCTCTGAGTCTCTCTCTCTCTCTCTGAGTCTCTCTTTCTCTGAGTCTCTCTCTCTCTCTCTGAGTCTCTCTCTCTCTGAGTCTCTCTCTCTCTCTGAGTCTCTCTCTCTCTCTGAGTATCTCTCTCTCTCTCTCTCTCTCTCTCTGAGTCTCTCTCTCTCTCTGAGTCTCTCTCTCTCTCTGAGTCTCTCTCTCTCTCTCTCTGAGTCTCTCTCTCTCTGAGTCTCTCTCTCTCTCTCTCTCTCTGAGTCTCTCTCTCTGAGTCTCTCTCTCTGAGTCTCTCTCTCTCTCTCTCTCTCTCTCTCTGAGTCTCTCTCTCTCTGAGTCTCTCTCTCTCTCTGATCTCTCTCTCTCTCTCTGAGTCTCTCTCTCTCTCTCTGAGTCTCTCTCTCTCTCTCTCTGAGTATCTCTCTCTGAGTATCTCTCTCTCTCTCTGAGTCTCTCTCTCTGAGTATCTCTCTCTCTCTCTCTCTGAGTCTCTCTCTCTCTCTCTGAGTCTCTCTCTCTCTGAGTCTCTCTCTCTCTGAGTCTCTCTCTCTCTCTCTCTCTCTCTCTCTCTCTCTCTGAGTCTCTCTCTCTCTCTCTCTCTCTGAGTCTCTCTCTGAGTCTCTCTCTCTCTGAGTCTCTCTCTCTCTGAGTCTCTCTCTCTCTCTCTCTCTCTCTCTCTGAGTCTCTCTCTCTCTCTCTCTCTCTCTCTCTCTGAGTCTCTCTCTCTCTCTCTCTCTGAGTCTCTCTCTCTCTGAGTCTCTCTCTCTCTCTCTCTCTCTCTGAGTCTCTCTCTCTGAGTCTCTCTCTCTCTGAGTCTCTCTCTCTGAGTCTCTCTCTGAGTCTCTGAGTCTATCTCTCTCTCTGAATCTCTCTCTCTCTCTCTCTCTGAGTCTCTCTCTCTCTCTCTGAGTCTCTCTCTGAGTCTCTCTCTCTCTCTGAGTCTCTCTCTCTCTCTGAGTCTCTCTCTCTCTCTGAGGCTCTCTCTCTCTCTCTCTCTCTGAGTCTCTCTCTCTCTCTCTCTCTCTCTCTCTCTCTCTCTCTCTGAGTCTCTCTCTCTGAGTCTCTCTCTCTCTCTCTCTCTCTCTCTCTGTCTCTCTCTCTCTGTCTCTCTCTCTCTCTCTCTCTCTGAGTCTCTCTCTCTCTCTCTCTCTCTCTCTCTCTCTCTCTGAGTCTCTCTCTCTCTCTCTCTCTCTCTCTCTCTCTCTCTCTCTCTCTCTCTCTCTCTCTCTCTCTCTCTCTTCTGAGTCTCTCTCTTTCTTTCTGAGTCTCTCTCTCTCTCTGAATCTCTCTCTCTCTCTCTCTGAGTCTCTCTCTCTCTCTCTCTGAGTCTCTCTCTCTCTCTCTGAGTATCTCTCTCTCTCTCTGAGTATCTCTCTCTCTCTCTGAGTATCTCTCTCTCTCTCTCTCTGAGTCTCTCTCTCTCTCTCTCTGAGTCTCTCTCTCTCTCTCTCTGAGTCTCTCTCTGAGTCTCTCTCTCTCTGAGTCTCTCTCTCTCTGAGTCTCTCTCTCTCTCTCTCTGAGTATCTCTCTCTCTCTCTCTGAGTCTCTCTCTCTCTGAGTCTCTCTCTGAGTCTCTCTCTCTCTCTCTGAGTCTCTCTCTCTCTCTCTGAGTCTCTCTCTCTCTCTCTCTCTCTCTGAGTCTCTCTCTCTCTCTCTCTCTCTCTCTCTCTGAGTCTCTCTCTCTCTCTGAGTCTCTCTCTCTCTCTCTGAGTCTCTCTCTCTCTCTGGGTCTCTCTCTCTACTTCTGTCTCTTTCTCTCTCTCTCTCTCTCTGAGTCTCTCTCTCTCTGAGTCTCTCTCTCTCTCTCTCTCTCTGACTATCTCTCTCTGAGTATCTCTCTCTGATCTCTCTCTCTCTGAGTAGTATCTCTCTCTCTGAGTCTCTCTCTCTCTCTGAGTATCTCTCTCTCTCTCTCTCTCTCTCTCTCTGAGTCTCTCTCTCTCTCTGAGTCTCTCTCTCTCTCTCTGAGTCTCTCTCTCTCTCTCTCTCTCTCTCTGAGTCTCTCTCTCTCTCTCTGAGTCTCTCTCTCTCTCTCTCTCTGAGTCTCTCTGAGTCTCTCTCTGAGTCTCTGAGTCTCTCTCTCTCTCTGAGTCTCTCTCTCTCTCTCTGAGTCTCTCTCTCTCTCTCTCTCTCTCTCTGAGTCTCTCTCTCTCTCTCTGAGTCTCTCTCTCTCTCTCTCTGAGTCTCTCTCTCTCTCTCTCTCTCTCTCTCTGAGTCTCTCTCTCTCTGAGTCTCTCTCTCTCTCTGAGTCTCTCTCTGAGTCTCTCTCTCTCTCTGAGTCTCTCTCTCTCTCTGAGTCTCTCTCTCTGAGTCTCTCTCTCTCTCTGAGTCTCTCTCTCTCTCTCTCTCTCTCTCTCTCTCTCTCTCTCTCTCTGAGTCTCTCTCTCTCTCTGAGTCTCTCTCTCTCTCTGAGTCTCTCTCTCTCTCTCTGAGTCTCTCTCTCTCTCTCTGAGTCTCTCTCTCTCTCTCTCTCTCTCTCTCTCTCTCTCTCTCTCTCTCTCTCTGAGTCTCTCTCTCTCTCTGAGTCTCTCTCTCTCTCTCTCTCTCTGAGTCTCTCTCTCTCTCTGAGTCTCTCTCTCTCTCTCTCTCTCTCTGAGTCTCTCTCTGAGTCTCTCTCTCTCTGAGTCTCTCTCTCTCTCTGAGTCTCTCTCTCTCTCTCTCTCTGAGTCTCTCTCTCTCTCTCTCTGAGTCTCTCTCTCTCTCTCTCTCTCTCTGAGTCTCTCTCTCTCTCTGAGTCTCTCTCTCTCTCTCTCTCTCTCTCTCTCTGAGTCTCTCTCTCTCTCTCTGAGTCTCTCTCTCTCTCTCTCTCTCTGAGTCTCTCTCTCTCTCTCTCTCTCTCTCTCTCTCTGAGTCTCTCTCTCTCTCTCTGAGTCTCTCTCTCTCTCTCTCTCTGAGTCTCTCTCTCTCTCTCTCTCTCTCTCTGAGTCTCTCTCTCTCTGAGTCTCTCTCTCTCTCTCTCTCTCTCTCTCTCTGAGTCTCTCTCTCTCTCTCTCTCTGAGTCTCTCTCTCTCTCTGAGTCTCTCTCTCTCTCTCTCTCTCTGAGTCTCTCTCTCTCTCTCTGAGTCTCTCTCTCTCTGAGTCTCTCTCTCTCTCTCTCTCTCTGAGTCTCTCTCTCTCTGAGTCTCTCTCTCTCTGAGTCTCTCTCTCTCTCTCTCTCTCTGAGTATCTCTCTCTCTCTCTGAGTATCTCTCTCTCTCTCTCTGAGTCTCTCTCTCTCTCTGAGTATCTCTCTCTCTCTCTGAGTATCTCTCTCTCTCTCTCTCTGAGTCTCTCTCTCTCTCTCTGAGTCTCTCTCTCTCTCTCTCTCTGAGTCTCTCTCTCTCTCTCTGAGTCTCTCTCTCTCTGAGTCTCTCTCTCTCTCTCTCTCTCTCTCTCTCTCTCTCTCTGAGTCTCTCTCTCTCTCTCTCTCTCTCTCTCTCTCTCTCTCTGAGTCTCTCTCTCTCTGAGTCTCTCTCTCTCTCTGAGTCTCTCTCTCTCTCTCTCTCTCTCTATCTCTCTCTCTCTCTGAGTCTCTCTCTCTCTCTCTCTCTGAGTCTCTCTCTCTCTCTCTCTCTCTCTCTCTCTGAGTCTCTCTCTCTCTCTCTGAGTCTCTCTCTCTCTCTCTCTGAGTCTCTCTCTCTGAGTCTCTCTCTCTCTCTCTCTGAGTCTCTCTCTCTCTCTCTCTCTCTCTCTGAGTCTCTCTCTCTCTCTGAGTCTCTCTCTCTCTCTGAGTCTCTCTCTCTGAGTCTCTCTCTCTCTCTGAGTCTCTCTCTCTCTCTCTCTCTCTCTCTCTCTCTCTCTCTCTCTCTCTGAGTCTCTCTCTCTCTCTCTCTCTGAGTCTCTCTCTCTCTCTCTCTGAGTCTCTCTCTCTCTCTCTCTGAGTCTCTCTCTCTCTCTGAGTCTCTCTCTCTCTGAGTCTCTCTCTCTCTCTCTCTCTCTGAGTCTCTCTCTCTCTGAGTCTCTCTCTCTGAGTCTCTCTCTCTCTGAGTCTCTCTCTCTCTGAGTCTCTCTCTCTGAGTCTCTCTCTCTCTGAGTCTCTCTCTCTCTCTGAATCTCTCTCTCTCTCTCTGAGTCTCTCTCTCTCTCTCTGAGTCTCTCTCTCTCTCTCTCTCTCTCTGAGTATCTCTCTCTGAGTATCTCTCTCTCTCTCTGAGTATCTCTCTCTCTCTGAGTATCTCTCTCTCTCTCTCTCTCTGAGTCTCTCTCTCTCTCTCTCTCTGAGTCTCTCTCTCTCTCTGAGTCTCTCTCTCTCTGAGTCTCTCTCTCTCTCTCTCTCTCTGAGTCTCTCTCTCTCTCTCTCTCTCTCTCTCTCTCTCTCTCTCTCTCTGAGTCTCTCTCTGAGTCTCTCTCTCTCTGAGTCTCTCTCTCTCTCTCTGAGTCTCTCTCTCTCTCTCTCTCTCTCTCTCTCTCTCTCTCTCTCTCTCTCTCTCTGAGTCTCTCTCTCTCTCTCTCTCTCTGAGTCTCTCTCTCTCTGAGTCTCTCTCTCTCTCTCTGAGTCTCTCTCTCTCTGAGTCTCTCTCTCTCTGAGTCTCTCTCTCTCTGAGTCTCTCTCTGAGTCTCTCTCTCTCTCTCTCTCTCTCTCTCTGAATCTCTCTCTCTCTCTCTCTCTCTCTCTCTCTCTCTCTGAGTCTCTCTCTGAGTCTCTCTCTCTCTCTCTGAGTCTCTCTCTCTCTCTCTGAGTCTCTCTCTCTCTCTCTGAGTCTCTCTCTCTCTCTCTCTCTCTCTGAGTCTCTCTCTCTCTCTCTCTCTCTCTCTCTCTCTCTCTCTCTGAGTCTCTCTCTCTGAGTCTCTCTCTCTCTCTCTCTCTCTCTGAGTCTCTCTCTCTCTGGGTCTCTCTCTCTACTTCTGTCTCTTTCTCTCTCTCTCTCTCTCTGAGTCTCTCTCTCTCTCTCTCTCTCTCTCTCTCTCTCTCTCTGAGTCTCTCTCTCTCTCTCTCTCTCTCTCTCTCTCTCTCTCTCTCTCTCTCTCTCTCTCTCTCTCTCTCTCTCTCTCTGAGTCTCTCTCTTTCTTTCTGAGTCTCTCTCTCTCTGAATCTCTCTCTCTCTCTCTCTGAGTCTCTCTCTCTCTGAGTCTCTCTCTCTCTCTCTCTCTCTGAGTATCTCTCTCTCTCTCTGAGTATCTCTCTCTCTCTCTGAGTATCTCTCTCTCTCTCTGAGTATCTCTCTCTCTCTCTCTCTGAGTCTCTCTCTCTCTCTCTCTGAGTCTCTCTCTGAGTCTCTCTCTCTCTGAGTCTCTCTCTCTCTGAGTCTCTCTCTCTCTCTCTCTCTGAGTCTCTCTCTCTCTCTCTGAGTCTCTCTCTCTCTCTCTCTCTGAGTCTCTCTCTGAGTCTCTCTCTCTCTCTCTCTGAGTCTCTCTCTCTCTCTCTGAGTCTCTCTCTCTCTCTCTCTCTCTCTCTCTGAGTCTCTCTCTCTCTCTCTCTCTCTCTCTCTCTGAGTCTCTCTCTCTCTCTGAGTCTCTCTCTCTCTCTCTGAGTCTCTCTCTCTCTCTGGGTCTCTCTCTCTACTTCTGTCTCTTTTCTCTCTCTCTCTCTCTGAGTCTCTCTCTCTCTCTGAGTCTCTCTCTCTCTCTCTCTCTCTCTCTATCTCTCTCTGAGTCTCTCTCTCTCTCTCTGAGTATCTCTCTCTCTCTCTCTCTCTCTCTGAGTATCTCTCTCTCTCTCTGAGTATCTCTCTCTCTCTCTCTCTCTCTCTCTCTCTCTGAGTCTCTCTCTCTCTCTCTGAGTCTCTCTCTGAGTCTCTCTCTCTCTGAGTCTCTCTCTCTCTCTCTCTCTGAGTATCTCTCTCTCTCTCTACTCTCTCTCTCTCTCTCTCTCTGAGTCTCTCTCTGAGTCTCTCTCTCTCTCTCTCTCTCTCTCTGAGTCTCTCTCTCTCTCTCTCTCTCTGAGTCTCTCTCTCTCTCTCTCTCTCTCTCTGAGTCTCTCTCTCTCTCTCTCTCTCTCTCTCTGAGTCTCTCTCTCTCTCTGAGTATCTCTCTCTCTCTCTGAGTCTCTCTCTCTCTCTCTGAGAGTCTCTCTCTCTCTCTCTGAGTCTCTCTCTCTCTCTCTCTGAGTCTCTCTCTCTCTCTCTCTCTCTGAGTCTCTCTCTCTCTGTCTCTCTCTCTCTCTCTCTCTCTGAGTCTCTCTCTCTCTCTCTGAGTCTCTCTCTCTCTGAGTCTCTCTCTGAGTCTCTCTCTCTCTCTGAGTCTCTCTCTCTCTCTCTCTGAGTCTCTCTCTCTCTCTCTGAGTCTCTCTCTCTCTCTCTCTGAGTCTCTCTCTCTCTCTCTCTCTCTCTCTCTCTCTCTCTCTCTCTCTCTGAGTCTCTCTCTCTCTCTCTCTCTCTCTCTCTCTCTGAGTCTCTCTCTCTGAGTCTCTCTCTCTCTGAGTCTCTCTCTCTCTCTCTCTCTCTCTGAGTCTCTCTCTCTCTCTCTCTCTCTCTCTCTCTCTCTCTCTCTCTCTCTCTCTCTCTCTCTCTGAGTCTCTCTCTCTCTCTCTCTCTCTGAGTCTCTCTCTCTCTCTCTCTTTCTGAGTCTCTCTCTCTCTCTGAATCTCTCTCTCTCTCTCTCTGAGTCTCTCTCTCTCTCTGAGTCTCTCTCTCTCTCTCTGAGTATCTCTCTCTCTCTCTCTGAGTCTCTCTCTCTCTCTGAGTATCTCTCTCTCTCTCTCTCTGAGTCTCTCTCTCTCTCTCTCTCTGAGTCTCTCTCTCTCTCTCTCTGAGTCTCTCTCTCTGAGTCTCTCTCTCTCTGAGTCTCTCTCTCTCTCTCTCTCTCTCTCTCTCTCTGAGTATCTCTCTCTCTCTCTGAGTCTCTCTCTGAGTCTCTCTGAGTCTCTCTCTGAGTCTCTCTCTCTCTCTCTGAGTCTCTCTCTCTCTCTCTGAGTCTCTCTCTCTCTCTCTCTCTCTCTCTCTCTGAGTCTCTCTCTCTCTCTCTCTCTCTCTCTCTGAGTCTCTCTCTCTCTCTGAGTCTCTCTCTCTCTCTCTGAGTCTGAGTCTCTCTCTCTCTGAGTCTCTCTCTCTCTCTGTCTCTCTCTCTGAGTCTCTCTCTCTGAGTCTCTCTCTCTCTGAGTCTCTCTCTCTCTCTCTCTCTCTGACTATCTCTCTCTGAGTCTCTCTCTCTCTCTCTGAGTATCTCTCTCTCTCTCTGAGTATCTCTCTCTCTGAGTATCTCTCTCTCTCTCTGAGTCTCTCTCTCTCTCTCTCTCTGAGTCTCTCTCTCTCTCTCTGAGTCTCTCTCTCTCTCTCTCTCTCTCTCTCTGAGTCTCTCTCTGAGTCTCTCTCTCTCTCTCTCTCTCTCTCTCTCTCTCTCTCTCTGAGTCTCTCTCTGAGTCTCTCTCTGAGTCTCTCTCTCTCTGAGTCTCTCTCTCTCTCTCTGAGTCTCTCTCTCTGAGTCTCTCTCTCTCTGAGTCTCTCTCTCTCTCTGAGTCTCTCTCTCTCTCTCTCTCTGAGTCTCTCTCTCTCTCTGAGTCTCTCTCTCTCTCTGTCTCTCTCTCTCTCTCTCTCTCTCTCTCTCTCTCTCTCTCTCTCTCTCTGAGTCTCTCTCTCTCTCTCTCTGAGTATCTCTCTCTCTCTCTCTCTCTCTCTGAGTCTCTCTCTCTGAGTCTCTCTCTCTCTCTCTCTCTCTCTCTCTCTCTCTGAGTCTCTCTCTCTCTGAGTCTCTCTCTCTGAGTCTCTCTCTCTCTCTCTCTCTCTGAGTCTCTCTCTCTCTGAGTCTCTCTCTCTCTCTCTGAGTCTCTCTCTCTCTGAGTCTCTCTCTCTCTCTGAGTCTCTCTCTCTCTCTCTGAGTCTCTCTCTCTCTCTCTGAGTCTCTCTCTCTCTCTCTCTGAGTCTCTCTCTCTCTCTCTCTCTCTCTCTCTCTCTCTCTCTCTCTCTCTCTGAGTCTCTCTCTCTCTCTCTCTCTCTCTCTCTCTCTCTCTGAGTCTCTCTCTCTCTCTCTCTCTCTGAGTCTCTCTCTCTCTCTCTCTCTCTCTCTCTCTCTCTCTGAGTCTCTCTCTCTCTCTCTCTCTCTCTGAGTCTCTCTCTCTCTCTCTCTCTCTCTGAGTCTCTCTCTCTCTCTCTCTCTGAGTCTCTCTCTCTCTCTCTGAGTCTCTCTCTCTCTCTGAGTCTCTCTCTCTCTGAGTCTCTCTCTCTGAGTCTCTCTCTCTCTGAGAATCTCTCTCTCTCTCTCTGAGTCTCTCTCTCTCTCTGAGTCTCTCTCTCTCTCTCTCTCTCTCTGAGTAGTCTCTCTCTCTCTCTCTCTCTCTCTCTCTGAGTCTCTCTCTCTCTCTCTGAGTCTCTCTCTCTCTCTCTCTCTCTGAGTCTCTCTCTCTCTCTCTCTCTCTCTCTCTCTCTCTCTCTCTCTCTGAGTCTCTCTCTCTCTCTCTCTGAGTCTCTCTCTCTCTCTGAGTCTCTCTCTCTCTCTCTCTCTCTGAGTCTCTCTCTGAGTCTCTCTCTCTCTGAGTCTCTCTCTCTCTCTCTGAGTCTCTCTCTCTCTCTGAGTCTCTCTCTCTCTCTCTGAGTCTCTCTCTCTCTCTGAGTCTCTCTCTCTCTCTCTCTCTCTCTGAGTCTCTCTCTCTGAGTCTCTCTCTCTCTGAGTCTCTCTCTCTGAGTCTCTCTCTCTCTCTCTCTCTCTCTCTGAGTCTCTCTCTCTCTGAGTCTCTCTCTCTCTCTGAGTCTCTCTCTCTCTCTGATCTCTCTCTCTCTCTCTCTGAGTCTCTCTCTGAGTCTCTCTGAGTCTCTCTCTCTCTCTCTCTCTCTCTCTCTGAGTCTCTCTCTCTCTCTCTGAGTCTCTCTCTCTCTGAGTCTCTCTCTCTCTCTGAGTCTCTCTCTCTCTCTGAGTCTCTCTCTCTGAGTCTCTCTCTCTCTCTGAGTCTCTCTCTCTCTCTCTCTCTCTGAGTCTCTCTCTCTCTCTCTCTCTCTGAGTCTCTCTCTCTCTCTCTCTGAGTCTCTCTCTCTCTCTCTCTGAGTATCTCTCTCTCTCTCTGAGTATCTCTCTCTCTCTCTCTCTCTCTGAGTCTCTCTCTCTCTCTCTCTCTCTGAGTCTCTCTCTCTCTGAGTCTCTCTCTCTGAGTCTCTCTCTCTCTGAGTCTCTCTCTCTCTCTGAATCTCTCTCTCTCTCTCTCTGAGTCTCTCTCTCTCTCTCTCTCTGTCTCTCTCTCTCTCTCTCTCTCTCTGAGTATCTCTCTCTGAGTATCTCTCTCTCTCTCTGAGTATCTCTCTCTCTCTCTGAGTATCTCTCTCTCTCTCTGAGTATCTCTCTCTCTCTCTCTCTGAGTCTCTCTCTCTCTCTCTCTCTGAGTCTCTCTCTCTCTCTCTCTGAGTCTCTCTCTGAGTATCTCTCTCTCTCTCTGAGTCTCTCTCTCTCTGAGTCTCTCTCTCTCTCTCTCTCTCTCTCTCTCTCTCTGAGTCTCTCTCTCTCTCTCTCTCTGAGTCTCTCTGAGTCTCTCTCTCTCTCTGAGTCTCTCTCTCTCTCTCTCTCTCTCTCTCTCTGAGTCTCTGAGTCTCTCTCTCTCTGAGAGTCTCTCTCTCTCTCTCTCTCTCTCTGAGTCTCTCTCTGACTCTCTCTCTCTCTCTCTCTCTCTGAGTCTCTCTCTCTCTCTGAGTCTCTCTCTCTCTCTCTCTCTGAGTCTCTCTCTCTCTCTGGGTCTCTCTCCCTACTTCTGTCTCTTTCTCTCTCTCTCTCTCTCTCTGAGTCTCTCTCTCTCTCTGAGTCTCTCTCTCTCTCTGAGTATCTCTCTCTCTCTCTGAGTCTCTCTCTCTCTCTCTCTCTCTGAGTCTCTCTCTCTCTGAGTCTCTCTCTCTCTCTCTGAGTCTCTCTCTCTCTCTCTGAGTCTCTCTCTCTATCTGAGTCTCTCTCTCTCTGAGTCTCTCTCTCTGAGTCTCTCTCTCTCTGAGTCTCTCTCTCTCTCTGAGTCTCTCTCTCTCTCTCTCTCTCTGAGTCTCTCTCTCTCTCTCTGAGTCTCTCTCTCTCTCTCTCTCTGAGTATCTCTCTCTGAGTATCTCTCTCTCTCTCTGAGTCTCTCTCTCTCTCTCTCTCTCTCTCTCTCTGAGTCTCTCTCTCTCTCTCTCTGAGTCTCTCTCTCTCTCTCTCTCTGAGTCTCTCTCTCTCTGAGTCTCTCTCTCTCTGAGTCTCTCTCTCTCTCTCTCTCTCTCTGAGTCTCTCTCTCTCTCTCTGAGTCTCTCTCTCTCTCTCTGAGTCTCTCTCTCTCTCTGAGTCTCTCTCTGAGTCTCTCTCTCTCTGAGTCTCTCTCTCTCTCTCTGAGTCTCTCTCTCTCTCTCTCTCTCTCTCTGAGTCTCTCTCTCTCTCTCTCTCTCTGAGTCTCTCTCTCTCTGAGTCTCTCTCTCTCTCTCTCTCTCTCTGAGTCTCTCTCTCTCTGAGTCTCTCTCTCTATCTGAGTCTCTCTCTCTCTGAGTCTCTCTCTCTCTCTCTCTCTCTGAGTCTCTCTCTCTCTCTGAATCTCTCTCTCTCTCTCTGAGTCTCTCTCTCTCTCTCTGAGTCTCTCTCTCTCTCTCTCTCTCTCTGAGTATCTCTCTCTGAGTATCTCTCTCTCTCTCTGAGTATCTCTCTCTGAGTATCTCTCTCTCTCTGAGTATCTCTCTCTCTCTCTGAGTATCTCTCTCTCTCTCTCTGAGTCTCTCTCTCTCTCTCTGAGTCTCTCTCTCTGAGTCTCTCTCTGAGTCTCTCTCTCTCTGAGTCTCTCTCTCTCTCTCTCTCTGAGTCTCTCTCTCTGAGTCTCTCTCTCTCTGAGTCTCTCTCTCTCTCTGAATCTCTCTCTCTCTCTCTGAGTCTCTCTCTCTCTGAGTCTCTCTCTCTCTCTCTCTCTCTGAGTATCTCTCTCTGAGTATCTCTCTCTGAGTATCTCTCTCTGAGTATCTCTCTCTGAGTATCTCTCTCTCTCTCTGAGTCTCTCTCTCTCTCTGAGTCTCTCTCTCTCTGAGTCTCTCTCTCTCTGAGTCTCTCTCTCTCTGAGTCTCTCTCTCTCTGAGTCTCTCTCTCTCTGAGTCTCTCTCTCTCTCTCTGAGTCTCTCTCTCTCTCTCTCTCTGAGTCTCTCTCTCTCTCTCTCTCTCTCTCTCTCTCTCTCTCTCTCTGAGTCTCTCTCTCTCTCTGAGTCTCTCTCTCTCTCTCTCTCTCTCTCTCTCTCTCTCTCTCTCTCTCTCTCTCTCTCTGAGTCTCTCTCTCTCTCTCTCTCTCTCTCTCTCTCTGAGTCTCTCTCTCTCTCTCTGAGTCTCTCTCTCTCTCTCTCTCTCTCTCTGAGTCTCTCTCTCTCTCTCTCTCTCTGAGTCTCTCTCTGAGTCTCTCTCTCTCTCTCTCTCTGAGTCTCTCTCTCTCTCTCTGAGTCTCTCTCTCTCTCTGAGTCTCTCTCTGAGTCTCTCTCTCTCTCTCTGAGTCTCTCTCTCTCTGAGTCTCTCTCTCTCTCTGAGTCTCTCTCTCTCTCTGAGTCTCTCTCTCTCTGAGTATCTCTCTCTCTCTCTCTCTCTGAGTCTCTCTCTCTCTCTCTCTGAGTCTCTCTCTCTCTGAGTCTCTCTCTCTCTCTCTGAGTCTCTCTCTCTCTGAGTCTCTCTCTCTCTCTCTCTCTCTGAGTCTCTCTCTCTGAGTCTCTCTCTCTGAGTCTCTCTCTCTCTCTCTGAGTCTCTCTCTCTATCTGAGTCTCTCTCTCTGAGTCTCTCTCTCTCTGAGTCTCTCTCTCTCTCTGAATCTCTCTCTCTCTCTCTCTCTGAGTCTCTCTCTCTCTCTGAGTCTCTCTCTCTCTCTCTCTCTCTGAGTATCTCTCTCTCTCTCTCTCTCTGAGTCTCTCTCTCTCTGAGTCTCTCTCTCTCTCTCTGAGTCTCTCTCTCTCTCTCTCTGAGTCTCTCTCTCTCTGAGTCTCTCTCTCTCTGAGTCTCTCTCTCTCTCTCTCTCTCTCTGAGTCTCTCTCTCTCTCTCTGAGTCTCTCTCTCTCTCTCTCTCTCTCTCTCTGAGTCTCTCTCTCTCTCTCTCTCTCTGAGTCTCTCTCTCTCTCTGAGTCTCTCTCTCTCTCTCTCTCTCTCTCTCTGAGTCTCTCTCTCTCTCTCTCTCTCTCTCTCTCTCTGAGTCTCTCTCTCTCTCTCTCTCTCTGAGTCTCTCTCTCTCTGAGTCTCTCTCTCTCTCTGAGTCTCTCTCTCTCTGAGTCTCTCTCTATCTGAGTCTCTCTCTCTGAGTCTCTCTGAGTCTCTCTCTGAGTCTCTCTCTCTCTGAGTCTCTCTCTCTCTCTGAATCTCTCTCTCTCTCTCTCTCTGTCTCTCTCTCTCTCTCTGAGTCTCTCTCTCTCTCTCTCTCTGAGTCTCTCTCTCTCTGAGTCTCTCTCTCTCTCTCTCTCTCTCTGAGTCTCTCTCTCTCTGAGTCTCTCTCTCTATCTGAGTCTCTCTCTCTCTGAGTCTCTCTCTCTCTCTCTCTCTCTCTCTCTCTCTCTCTCTCTCTCTCTCTGAGTATCTCTCTCTGAGTATCTCTCTCTCTCTCTGAGTATCTCTCTCTCTCTCTGAGTATCTCTCTCTCTCTCTGAGTATCTCTCTCTCTCTCTCTCTGAGTCTCTCTCTCTCTCTCTCTGAGTCTCTCTCTCTCTCTCTCTCTATCTGAGTCTCTCTCTCTCTGAGTCTCTCTCTGAGTCTCTCTCTCTGAGTCTCTCTCTCTCTGAGTCTCTCTCTCTCTCTGAATCTCTCTCTCTCTCTCTCTGAGTCTCTCTCTCTCTCTCTGAGTCTCTCTCTCTCTCTCTGAGTCTCTCTCTCTGAGTATCTCTCTCTCTCTCTCTCTCTCTCTCTCTCTCTGAGTATCTCTCTCTCTCTCTCTCTGAGTATCTCTCTCTCTCTCTCTCTGAGTCTCTCTCTCTCTCTCTCTGAGTCTCTCTCTGAGTCTCTCTCTGAGTCTCTCTCTCTCTGAGTCTCTCTCTCTCTGAGTCTCTCTCTCTCTCTCTCTGAGTCTCTCTCTCTCTCTCTCTGAGTCTCTCTCTCTGAGTCTCTCTCTCTGAGTCTCTCTCTGAGTCTCTCTCTCTCTCTCTCTCTCTCTCTGAGTCTCTCTCTCTCTGAGTCTCTCTCTCTGAGTCTCTCTCTCTCTCTCTCTCTGAGTCTCTCTCTCTCTGAGTCTCTCTCTCTCTGAGTCTCTCTCTCTCTCTGAGTCTCTCTCTCTCTGAGTCTCTTTCTCTCTCTCTCTCTCTCTCTCTGAGTCTCTCTCTCTCTGAGTCTCTCTCTCTCTCTGAGTCTCTCTCTCTCTCTCTGAGTCTCTCTCTCTCTCTCTCTCTGAGTCTCTCTCTCTCTGAGTCTCTCTCTCTCTGAGTCTCTCTCTCTCTGAGTCTCTCTCTCTATCTGAGTCTCTCTCTCTCTGAGTCTCTCTCTCTGAGTCTCTCTCTCTCTGAGTCTCTCTCTCTCTCTCTCTCTCTCTCTCTCTCTCTCTGAGTCTCTCTCTCTCTCTCTGAGTCTCTCTCTCTCTCTCTCTCTCTGAGTATCTCTCTCTGAGTATCTCTCTCTCTCTCTGAGTCTCTCTCTCTCTCTGAGTATCTCTCTCTCTCTCTCTCTCTGAGTCTCTCTCTCTCTCTGAGTCTCTCTCTCTGAGTCTCTCTCTCTCTCTCTCTCTCTGAGTCTCTCTCTCTCTGAGTCTCTCTCTCTCTGAGTCTCTCTCTCTCTCTCTCTCTCTCTCTCTCTCTCTGAGTATCTCTCTCTCTCTCTGAGTCTCTCTCTCTCTCTCTGAGTCTCTCTCTGAGTCTCTCTCTCTCTCTCTCTGAGTCTCTCTCTCTGAGTCTCTCTCTCTCTCTGAGTCTCTCTCTCTCTCTGAGTCTCTCTCTCTCTCTCTCTCTCTGAGTCTCTCTCTCTCTGAGTCTCTCTCTCTCTCTCTCTCTGAGTATCTCTCTCTCTCTGAGTCTCTCTCTGATCTGAGTCTCTCTCTCTCTGAGTCTCTCTCTCTCTCTCTCTCTCTGAGTCTCTCTCTCTCTGAGTCTCTCTCTCTCTCTGAGTCTCTCTCTCTCTGAGTCTCTCTCTCTCTCTCTCTCTCTGAGTCTCTCTCTGAGTCTCTCTCTCTCTCTCTGAGTCTCTCTCTCTCTCTCTCTGAGTCTCTCTCTCTCTCTCTCTCTGAGTCTCTCTCTCTCTGAGTCTCTCTCTCTCTCTCTGAGTCTCTCTCTGAGTCTCTCTCTCTGAGTCTCTCTCTCTCTCTCTCTCTGAGTCTCTCTCTCTGAGTCTCTCTGAGTCTCTCTCTCTCTGAGTCTCTCTCTCTCTCTGAGTCTCTCTCTCTCTCTCTGAGTCTCTCTCTCTCTCTCTCTCTCTGAGTCTCTCTCTCTCTGAGTCTCTCTCTCTCTCTCTGAGTCTCTCTCTCTCTCTCTGAGTCTCTCTCTCTCTCTCTCTCTCTCTCTGAGTCTCTCTCTCTCTCTGAGTCTCTCTCTCTCTGAGTCTCTCTCTCTCTGAGTCTCTCTCTCTCTGAGTCTCTCTCTCTCTCTCTCTCTGAGTCTCTCTCTCTCTCTCTCTCTGAGTATCTCTCTCTCTCTCTCTGAGTCTCTCTCTCTCTCTCTCTCTCTGAGTCTCTCTCTGAGTCTCTCTCTCTCTCTGAGTCTCTCTCTGAGTCTCTCTCTCTCTCTCTCTCTCTCTCTGAGTCTCTCTCTCTCTGAGTCTCTCTCTCTCTCTCTCTCTCTGAGTCTCTCTCTCTCTCTGAGTCTCTCTCTCTCTCTCTCTCTCTCTCTCTGAGTCTCTCTCTCTCTCTCTCTGAGTCTCTCTCTCTGAGTCTCTCTCTCTCTTTCTGAGTCTCTCTCTTCTCTCTCTCTGAGTCTCTCTCTCTGAGTCTCTCTCTCTCTCTCTCTCTGAGTCTCTCTCTCTCTCTCTCTGAGTCTCTCTCTCTGAGTCTCTCTCTCTCTCTCTGAGTCTCTCTCTCTCTCTGAGTCTCTCTCTCTCTCTCTCTCTCTGAGTATCTCTCTCTCTCTCTCTGAGTCTCTCTCTCTCTCTCTCTCTCTGAGTCTCTCTCTCTCTGAGTCTCTCTCTCTCTCTCTCTCTCTCTCTCTCTGAGTCTCTCTCTCTCTCTCTCTCTGAGTCTCTCTCTCTCTCTCTCTCTCTCTCTCTCTCTCTCTGAGTCTCTCTCTCTCTCTCTCTCTCTCTCTCTCTCTCTCTCTCTCTCTCTCTGAGTCTCTCTCTGAGTCTCTCTCTGAGTCTCTCTCTCTCTCTCTCTCTCTCTGAGTCTCTCTCTCTGAGTCTCTCTCTCTCTCTGAGTCTCTCTCTCTCTCTCTCTCTCTGAGTCTCTCTCTCTCTGAGTCTCTCTCTCTCTCTGAGTCTCTCTCTCTCTCTGAGTCTCTCTCTCTCTGAGTCTCTCTCTCTCTCTCTCTGAGTATCTCTCTCTCTCTCTCTCTCTCTCTGAGTCTCTCTCTCTCTCTCTCTCTGAGTCTCTCTCTCTGAGTCTCTCTCTCTCTCTGAGTCTCTCTCTCTCTCTCTCTGAGTCTCTCTCTCTCTGAGTCTCTCTCTCTCTGAGTCTCTCTCTCTCTCTCTCTCTCTCTCTCTCTCTCTGAGTCTCTCTCTCTCTCTCTCTCTCTGAGTATCTCTCTCTGATCTCTCTCTCTCTCTGAGTATCTCTCTCTCTCTCTCTCTGAGTCTCTCTCTCTCTCTGAGTCTCTCTCTCTCTCTCTGAGTCTCTCTCTCTCTCTCTGAGTCTCTCTCTCTCTCTCTCTCTCTGAGTCTCTCTCTCTCTCTCTCTCTCTCTCTCTGAGTCTCTCTCTCTCTCTCTGAGTCTCTCTCTCTGAGTCTCTCTCTCTCTCTCTCTCTCTCTCTCTGAGTCTCTCTCTCTCTCTCTCTGAGTCTCTCTCTCTCTCTCTGAGTCTCTCTCTCTCTGAGTCTCTCTCTGAGTCTCTCTCTCTCTGAGTCTCTCTCTCTCTCTCTCTCTCTCTCTGAGTCTCTCTCTCTCTCTCTGAGTCTCTCTCTCTCTGAGTCTCTCTCTGAGTCTCTCTGAGTCTCTCTCTCTCTCTCTGAGTCTCTCTCTCTCTCTGAGTCTCTCTCTCTCTCTCTCTCTCTCTCTCTCTCTCTCTCTCTCTCTCTCTCTCTCTCTCTGAGTCTCTCTCTCTCTCTCTCTCTCTCTGAGTCTCTCTCTCTCTCTCTCTCTCTCTCTACTTCTGAGTCTCTCTCTGAGTCTCTCTCTCTCTGAGTCTCTCTCTCTCTCTGAGTCTCTCTCTCTCTCTCTCTGAGTCTCTCTCTCTCTCTCTCTGAGTCTCTCTCTCTCTCTGAGTCTCTCTCTCTCTCTCTCTCTGAGTATCTCTCTCTCTCTCTCTCTCTCTCTGAGTCTCTCTCTCTCTCTCTCTGAGTCTCTCTCTCTCTGAGTCTCTCTCTCTCTCTCTCTCTGAGTCTCTCTCTCTGAGTCTCTCTCTCTGAGTCTCTCTCTCTCTGATCTCTCTCTCTCTCTGAGTCTCTCTCTCTCTGAGTCTCTCTCTCTGAGTCTCTCTCTCTGAGTCTCTCTCTCTCTGAGTCTCTCTCTCTCTGAGTCTCTCTCTCTCTCTGAGTCTCTCTCTCTCTCTGAGTCTCTCTCTCTCTCTCTCTGAGTCTCTCTCTCTCTCTCTCTGAGTCTCTCTCTCTCTCTCTCTGAGTCTCTCTCTCTCTGAGTCTCTCTCTCTCTCTCTCTCTCTCTGAGTCTCTCTCTCTGAGTCTCTCTCTCTCTCTCTCTCTCTCTCTCTCTCTGAGTCTCTCTCTCTCTCTCTGAGTCTCTCTCTCTCTGAGTCTCTCTCTCTCTCTGAGTCTCTCTCTGAGTCTCTCTCTCTCTCTCTCTCTCTGAGTCTCTCTCTCTCTCTGAGTCTCTCTCTCTCTCTCTCTCTCTCTCTCTGAGTCTCTCTCTCTCTCTCTCTCTCTCTGAGTCTCTCTCTCTCTCTCTCTCTCTGAGTCTCTCTCTCTCTCTCTCTCTGAGTCTCTCTCTCTCTCTCTCTCTCTCTCTCTCTCTCTCTCTCTGAGTCTCTCTCTCTCTCTCTCTCTCTCTCTCTCTCTCTCTGAGTCTCTCTCTCTGAGTCTCTGAGTCTCTCTAAGTCTCTCTCTCTCTCTCTCTCTGGGTCGCTCTCTCTCTGGGTCTCTCTCTCTCTGAGTCTCTCTCTCTGAGTCTCTCTCTCTCTCTCTCTCTCTCTCTCTCTCTCTCTCTCTGGTCTCTCTCTCTCTCTCTGAGTCTCTCTCTCTCTCTCTCTCTCTCTGAGTCTCTCTCTCTCTCTCTCTCTCTCTCTCTCTCTCTCTCTCTCTCTCTCTCTCTCTCTCTCTCTCTCTCTCTCTCTCTCTCTGGGTCTCTCTCTCTCTCTCTCTCTGAGTCTCTCTCTCTCTCTGAGTCTCTCTCTCTGAGTCTCTCTCTCTCTCTCTCTCTCTCTCTCTCTCTCTCTCTCTCTCTCTCTCTCTCTCTCTCTCTCTCTCTCTGTCTCTCTCTCTCTCTCTCTCTCTCTCTCTCTCTCTCTCTCTCTCTCTCTCTCTCTCTCTCTCTCTCTCTCTCTCTCTCTCTCTCTCTCTCTCTCTCTCTCTCTCTCTTCTTCTGAGTCTCTCTCTGAGTCTCTCTGAGTCTCTCTAAGTCGCTCTCAGAGTTGCTCTCTCTCTTTCTGGGTCGCTCTCTCGCTGGGTCTCTCGCTCTCTGAGTCGGTCTCTCTTTATCTTTCTGAGTCTCTCTCTCTCTCGCTCTCTGAGTTGCTTGCTCTGTCTCGCTCTCTGAGTTGCTTGCTCTGTCTCGCTCTCTGAGTTGCTTGCTCTCTGTCTCGCTCTCTGAGTTGCTTGCTCTCTCTCTCGCTCTCTGAGTTGCTTGCTCTCTCTCTCGCTCTCTGAGTTGCTTGCTCTCTCTCTCGCTCTCTGAGTTGCTTGCTCTCTCTCTCGCTCTCTGAGTTGCTTGCTCTCTCTCTCGCTCTCTGAGTTGCTTGCTCTCTCTCTCGCTCTCTGAGTTGCTTGCTCTCTCCTCTCGCTCTCTGAGTTGCTTGCTCTGTCTCG
Organism: Oncorhynchus gorbuscha; assembly: GCF_021184085.1. Lineage (NCBI taxonomy): Eukaryota > Metazoa > Chordata > Actinopteri > Salmoniformes > Salmonidae > Oncorhynchus > Oncorhynchus gorbuscha. The sequence continues at coordinate 63,473,318 of NC_060186.1, read as the reverse complement.
CTCTCTGAGTTGCTTGCTCTCTGAGTTGCTTGCACTCTCTCGCTCTCTGAGTCGCTCCCTCTCTCTGAGTCTCTATGAGTCACGCTCTCTCTCTCTCTCTGTCTGCCTCTCTCTCGCTCTCTCCGAGCCTCTCTCTCTCTCTCGCTCTCTCCGAGCCTCTCGCTCGCTCTCTCCGAGTCGCTCGCTCGCTCTCTCCGAGTCGCTCGCTCTCTGAGTCGGTCTCGCTCGCTCTCTGAGTCGGTCTCGCTCGCTCTCTGAGTCGGTCTCGCTCGCTCTCTCTGAGTCGGTCTCGCTCGCTCTCTCTGAGTCGGTCTCGCTCGCTCTCTCTCTCTGAGTCGGTCTCGCTCGCTCTCTCTCTCTGAGTCGGTCTCGCTCGCTCTCTCTCTCTGAGTCGGTCTCGCTCGCTCTCTCTCTCTGAGTCGGTCTCGCTCGCTCTCTCTCTCTGAGTCGGTCTCGCTCGCTCTCTCTCTCTGAGTCGGTCTCGCTCGCTCTCTCTCTCTGAGTCGGTCTCGCTCGCTCTCTCTCTCTGAGTCGGTCTCGCTCGCTCTCTCTCTCTGAGTCTCTCTCTCTCACTGGGTCGCTCTCTCACTGGGTCTCTCTCTCTACTTCTGTCTCTTCTCTCTCTCTCTCTCTCTCTCTCTCTCTCTCTCTCTCTCTCTCTCTCTTTCTGAGTCTCTCTCTGAGTCTCTCTGAGTCTCTCTAAGTCGCTCTCAGAGTTGCTCTCTCTCTTTCTGGGTCGCTCTCTCGCTGGGTCTCTCGCTCTCTGAGTCGGTCTCTCTTTATCTTTCTGAGTCTCTCTCTCTCTCGCTCTCTGAGTTGCTTGCTCTGTCTCGCTCTCTGAGTTGCTTGCTCTGTCTCGCTCTCTGAGTTGCTTGCTCTCTGTCTCGCTCTCTGAGTTGCTTGCTCTCTGTCTCGCTCTCTGAGTTGCTTGCTCTCTGTCTCGCTCTCTGAGTTGCTTGCTCTCTCTCTCGCTCTCTGAGTTGCTTGCTCTGTCTCGCTCTCTGAGTTGCTTGCTCTCTGAGTTGCTTGCTCTCTCTTGCTCTCTGAGTCGCTCCCTCTCTCTGAGTCTCTGAGTCACGCTCTCTCTCTCTCTGTCTGTCTCTCTCTCGCTCTCTGAGTCTGCCTCTCTCTCGCTCTCTCTGAGCCTCTCTCGCTCTCTCCGAGCCTCTAGCTCGCTCTCTCCGAGTCGCTCGATCGCTCTCTCCGAGTCGCTCGCTCGCTCTCTGAGTCGCTCGCTCGCTCTCTGAGTCGCTCGCTCGCTCTCTGAGTCGGTCTCGCTCGCTCTCTCTGAGTCGGTCTCGCTCGCTCTCTCTGAGTCGGTCTCGCTCGCTCTCTCTGAGTCGGTCTCGCTCGCTCTCTCTGAGTCGGTCTCGCTCGCTCTCTCTGAGTCGGTCTCGCTCGCTCTCTCTGAGTCGGTCTCGCTCGCTCTCTCTGAGTCGGTCTCGCTCGCTCTCTCTGAGTCGGTCTCGCTCGCTCTCTCTCTCTGAGTCGGTCTCGCTCGCTCTCTCTCTCTGAGTCGGTCTCGCTCGCTCTCTCTCTGAGTCGGTCTCGCTCGCTCTCTCTCTCTGAGTCGGTCTCGCTCGCTCTCTCTCTCTGAGTCGGTCTCGCTCGCTCTCTCTCTCTGAGTCGGTCTCGCTCGCTCTCTCTCTCTGAGTCGGTCTCGCTCGCTCTCTCTCTCTGAGTCGGTCTCGCTCGCTCTCTCACTCTGAGTCGGTCTCGCTCGCTCTCTCACTCTGAGTCGGTCTCGCTCGCTCTCTCACTCTGAGTCGGTCTCGCTCGCTCTCTCTCTCTGAGTCGGTCTCACTCGCGCTCTCTCTCTGAGTCGGTCTCGCTCGCTCTCTCTCTCTGAGTCGGTCTCGCTCGCTCTCTCTCTGAGTCGGTCTCGCTCGCTCTCTCTCTCTCTGAGTCGGTCTCGCTCGCTCTCTCTCTCTGAGTCGGTCTCGCTCGCTCTCGCTCTCTCTCTCTGAGCCGGTCTCGCTCGCTCTCTCTCTCTGAGCCGGTCTCGCTCGCTCTCTCTGAGCCTCTCTGTCTCTGGATCGCTCTTTCTGATCTCTTTCTTTCTGAGTCGCTCTCTCTCTTTCTGAGTCTCGCTCTCTCTCTCTCTTTCTGAGTCTCGCTCTCTCTCTTTCTGAGTCTCGCTCTCTCTCTCTCTTTCTGAGTCTCGCTCTCTCTTTCTGAGTCTCGCTCTCTCTTTCTGAGTCTCGCGCTCTCTTTCTGAGTCTCGCGCTCTCTTTCTGAGTCTCGCGCTCTCTTTCTGAGTCTCGCGCTCTCTCTCGTGCTCTCTTCTGAGTCTCTCTCTCTCTCTCTCTCTTCTGAGTCTCTCTCTCTCTCTCTCTCTCTCTCTCTCTCTCTCCTGAGTCTCTCTCTCTCTCTCTCTCTTCTGAGTCTCTCTCTCTTCTGAGTCTCTCTCTGAGTCTCTGGATAATTTCCTTCTAAGTGTTCATTTTTTTGTCACAATTCTTTACTCTAATTCTGCAGCTTAACGTAACTGATGACAGAACAGTGTGTTGACTGTTAATAATGTCAATGCTTGTCCTTTTGGGTCTGTTGGTGGCATACAAGATCTGGTAAAATTGTGAAGTTAGTTGCTCGTATACCTCTAATTTTATTAACGTAGAAATAGGGCTGAAAATATTACAATCCTCTACAAAATTCTATGTCATCTTTACAAAACATCTTCAGTTCAATTATTTTCGCCTATTGAATAATAATGGCATAAGAGACATTAACCAAGTACCTTTCGTTTGCGGCTCCAAATGATCACAATGGCGATTCGATGGTAGACCTATCACATTATTGGAATGCTTTATTTTATATAGCAGAAACCTTTATTCAAGACCACTACTATGCCACATATTTTCTTTATTCTGACCTTTGTTCCATCAGCCCAGCGGTATGGATTCTATTTCTATGCTGGAGCCATTCAATTGCTCCTCTTGGTGAGCTCCACTATCAAGGACAGACATCATGTTCTATCAGCAGCAGTTTGCACACAAATGCAGAAGCTTTTGCTTTCTTGCACCTCACTGTTAGCCACACATAAAGGTGTGAAATTACTTCTGCTTTAGTCAAATGTTCACTCAGTCACGCATTGAAGTTAGGATTCGTACTGAAGCTGCTGAGGAAAAAAGTGTTTTTCTGTCTTGTGTGTGTGGATGGATGGGGGGGGGTCGGATTGTATTTGATTAATCAGGTGGTTTGCTGAGAAGATTAACACGTTATATTTACTCAGTAGTCCATCCAAACCAATGTTCCTTTTTATATTGTTCATTCGTTTTTTATATACTCATTTTTTTGGGGGGGTGGTTGTCTTCATTTGTGTATTACCCCCCCCCCTTATTTATCAAGGTAGGTTGTTTAGGACACATGCTCCTTTGTCTTAGCCATTTGGAATATAGTACCCCTGCAGATATATTGAGGTGGTAATAGATCAGCAGCAAGAGGTTTAAACAAAGATGGCTACACTTATAGATGAGGCGGTGGGTTACTTCCCTTCCCTCCCCCCTGGGCCCAATTACTTCTGTTTATCGCCTTGAGATTCTGTTCACTTCATAGGGTGCACAGGGTCAGCAGTTTTATCTGGTTACAGTATTTCTGTAGTGTGTCCTCTTTTTGGCTATTAACAATTGATAGGCCTACTTTATTTCAGTATATCCGTTTTATTCTACTGTCAATTAAATGTACTTTAGTACTAAATCGTAAAATTAGATTATGACTTGAAAATAATTGCCACAGGCCAACATTTTTACTATAAAGAAATGTTCCTGGTGCTTTATTCTAGTGTGCACAGAGCACTCACAAATTGTAACATTGATGTTTCATTAATATTATTTTTCAAAGAGATTGCACTTCCAAATATACAATTTACACCATGGTATTTTCAGAATAAATAAAAGGTGACATAAAAAATATACTACAAATCATCTAAATCATTTAAAAATGTGATAACATCTATAACAAATTATTGTAATTTTTTTCAGAAATATACTGTGTTTGCAACTCTTGCAGAAGCTTGAAATGTAGCACTCTTTTTGTGCCTGAGTCGACACAAAAAAAACTTTATTGCATGCTGTAGTAGCTACCTGCTGAGGCCTCTGGACGCTGTTGTGGGTCAGCTGTAGAAACACGTTCAGGTCAGTTGAAGCCCAACGGAATGCAGTGTAGCGCAACTGGGGCCCTGCGGCGAACCCGACACACGCCACTGCGCATACATATCCATATTTCTGGCGCATAAATATACATATATTGCTGGTCTAGAGCTGGAAAACTAGAAATATAAAAAATTATTCTGAAATGTATTGCAGGGCTTTGTTTTCGTTATTGTGAGAGACTTATTTCCTTCCATTATTGATTGCGGCTAGAGGGGATTTCTTAATTTTCCCAAATCAAATTTGAGAGGAATGATATAACCTAGGCCTCTTGTATTTTTCATGCCCAAAATATCACAATTATATTTGTATTAATTTAGAAATTAATTATTTTAATGTATTATTCTTAGTAGGATTATGTTCAAATGTTGGGAGAAGGTCCATTTAATTGACACAAAAGAATCTACCATGTACACATGATTAGAAAAGATGACATTTTCCCCGCCGTTTGGACACCTGACCTCAGGCGGGCTTTTGGTCGACTCCACAGCTCTCCGCAACGAATGTTTCTGCTTTTTAGTGAACACCGCAGCAAATAAAGCTACCAAGATGCAGTCTTTCCAAGATGTAAGTTTGTGTAGTTCTATACAAAGACAAGTGAGAGGCGCTGTAGGGCTCTGTAGAAAGCCAAAGCAAAAGGGGAGGAGCGGTATCGGGGAGTAAAGTAGCCACACGGTGTGTCTGTCCCACCAGGCATTCGCTCGAATCTAACCAACCGACGCTGAGTAGGGATCGGATAAAGACGCGTTCTGTGGCATCTGCCAAAACTCCCGACCACTCCGCTCACAATTGTCAACGGAGAGACAGTAGCCCGCAAACAGCAGACACCTGACAGGCAACAGAAGGGCTAAAGCAAGAGGCAACATAATACATTTAGCCGTAAAATGCAACAGTCTTTGTTGGATTAAAACATCATTCAAAGATAAACGTCGCATAGGCAGTGAAACTAGGACGAACGCCGGTGCTGAAGCTCAACTGCGACTAGGGAGGTAAGGATAAACTGCGTGTCAGGGCACGAAAGACTATAGGCCTACTTTATGCATTTTTTTTATGTGGTCCGTGTCAGGCTGAGTTTAGGCTACGCTTTACGCAGGACCTGTCTCATTATGAGAATGTCCCGTGCTTTGCCTGAATGTGTGTGAAGGTTAATCTGTGCCACCCGTTGCTGAGCTAAATAATCTAAGCAAATGGGCGCTGCGGCTCTCATGTTGTGCGATCCCTTCTAGCCATGACCCTCTGCTTGAGAACTTCCTGCTAGGGTTTATAACTGGGGTCAGTGTGACATTGTTGTTGCATTGGCTGGATGTGATTTATTTTTAAATATTTTTTTAAACAATTTAACTCCTAGCTATTGTCGGAATAATAGAAAGCGCAAGCTAGGTCCATGTTGAAGTGGTAGATAAGGTTCTGAACCCTAGATTCTGGTTCTGAGAATGGCTACAGCTAGAACGAGTTTAGTTATCTTTATGGTTTATTCTTGCCTAACCTAAATTAGCAGGCGTAAAAGATGCGCCTGAGCAGCGCGGTTCTTTTTCAGGTCCTGATGATATAATAACAAATGTCCAGGGAGGTTCTCTTCTACACTGTTCAACCAATCCAGTAAATGTGGAGGAGGAGTTAAGATGGAGTGCGGCCTTGTTAACGTCCAAAAGCACAAGTCAGGTCACGGGCTCTTCCATTTCCCCAATAAAAAGGATGGGGTTATTTTTCCCCAAACGTTCTTGTGCACATCCTCTCCTGTTCACCCTGGGGGTAGACATGACATAGTAAAAGTACATCTGTTACCCATTTAGTATGATATGGTATGTGTTCATTTGCAGGTGTCAATCATCCATTTCATATGATAAATTGCAATTTGGTATGGCAAATGTTAGCTAGGTGGCTGACATTACCTCGGTTTGGCGTTAAGATTTGGGTTAGGGGAAGGGTTAGCCAACATGGTATTTAAGTAGTTGCAAAGTAGCTAAAAATAAGTAGTTGCTAATTAACTAAAATGATACAGTTGAATGATGTGAACAAATAAACTTTGATTTGCATCCTCCCCAACTAAACTACCTCATTTGGTTTTTTGCTTAAGTAACCTTCTGTCTTATATTATTTATATTATTATTATTATATTATTATTTAACCATAACAAACTTAACATATACGAATTTGAAAGTCAGATTTACATTTACTATGTTACGTCTAGTCTTTGAGCTCAGGCTGGTCTCTTAGTTGCTGTCACTAGCAGCATTATGTTTGCTATGTAGCAAGGCCATGTATAACAATACGGTCTGAGATATTGAATAGATACAAAACCCATCACCAGGCTTGTCCACTATGTAGGCTAAACAAGGCTGTGAATCCTCATTTACATTATACAGTTGGTGTATATTAGTCTCTCTGTACATATTAGAGATGGATATTGATGCATCACAGAAGTAATCCCTGCACAATCTCTTCACAGCACACTGCCAGCAGTAGCCTAATTCATTAGCCCAAATGTGCATGGACCATTAAACGCATGTTACAAGAACTCTTAAAATGCCAAGCAGCATTTTGGACAACCATTGTTTATGAAACTGACTGAAAAAAAGTACACTAGTTGGCTGTTAATGTGGTATACATTAACATACTGACACCTGCAACTAAACTTTATTATAACCCATGTACTATAGCAGTAACACACCAGTACTGAACTGCATGTGCGTTGAAAAACAAACATCAGTATTTTATTTCTTACTCTTCAACTCGCAATCTACTCAGAAACAGACCTAGTTGTTCATCAAACACAAATGCACTATATTAGCAACATATAGTGTGTTGCTAGTCTCCTATACATTCTGAGGTGGATGTAACCAGGTCAGTATTGTAAAAGGCAATTGTTCTCAATGACTAAAAGCCCACTTCTCAGATGTTTATTAAGGTACGATATGGTGGGGTGTTAAGGTAGGATACGGTAGAGTGGGACACTCCCATGGTCAACATTACATTGGTAAAGCTGGCATGTAATGTGAATCAAGCCTGGGATTAAGGGCTTTTACAGCAGTCATCTCAGAAGAGGCAGGGGGATCTGGAGTCAATGAGGTGAGACAATGCATTTGTCTCAGAGCTGTGCTCATTTAACAGGGGCTTCTCACCTCAGTTTAATATAGGGGCAGGATTGGCACTAGATATTTGCAATAACTAGCCTATATGAAGGGGTAGGGCTGTGGTGGCAGAAAAGGGTGTGTGTGGGTATATGTTGGAATCTTTTCAGGTTAATCCAGTAAGTGCATCATGAAGTGTGTCTGCCTCTCTGCAGTGATACATATACATCACCATCAGGGAATTCTTAAAGTGTGTTGGGAATGCCTAGTTTAAATCTACTATATGATCTCTGAGACAGAGGCTCGTCTTGGCTCTGTGTTGGTTAGATTTTGGTCTCTGACAGAGCTGGGCTGGTTGAACTTCTGTAGGACCTCGGATGAAACGCAGGCAGGCAATTCATGTGCAGTTTTTTCAGTTGGTTATACTAATACAGTTTCAGTTTTAGGGCCTGTCATGACAAATGGTGTGTCCCTGCCAAAGTGTTACAATGGAATTCGATAAACTATTAGCGTCCGTTGCTATATCAACGTGTGATGACCTAAATGACATTCTTTTCATCCCCGCTATGCAAAGAAATCTGATTTTTGCGACAATTTCGCTTTTTAAACAAGTTTTGTTAAGCTAATAAGATGACAACATTACTTAAAACTACTTTTGGGTACCTTGTTAACATTTCAACAACATTAAATTGATGTCTTAAACATTGCTAGTTTAAGAAATAGCAAAGAAAATGTGTAATCTGCTTGACACGTTACATACCTTACAGATCACAAAGTCAGCTAATTTCCACTCCATCCATATGCAAATGTATATACTTCCTACAATGGCTTGTCTAGCTGGCATGGAATGGACGGGGCACAAGTATTCTCTTTACGGTTCCTTCGGAAAGTATTCAGACCCCTTGACTTTTTCCTGATTTTGTTACGTTACAGCCTTATTCTAAAATGTATTAAATCATTTCCCCCCCCCCTCAATCTATAAACAATACCCCATAATGGCAAAGGAAAAACAGTTTTAAAAAAATAACATGCCAATTGTATTACAAATAAACTGAAATATCACATTTGCATAAGCATTCAGACCCTTTACTCAGTACTTTGCTGAAGCACCTTTGGCAGTGACTACAGTATCGCGTCTCCTTGGGTATGACGCTACAAGCTTGGCACACCTGTATTTGGGGAGTTTCTCCCATTTCTTCTCTGCAGATCCTCAAACTCTGTCAGGTTGGATGGGGAGTGTTGCTGCACAGCTATTTGCAGGTCTCCAGAGATGTTCGCTCCGGTTCAATTCCGGGCTCTGGCTGGGTCCCTCAAGGACATTCAGAGACTTGCCCTGAAGCCACTCCTGTATTGTCTTGGCTGTGTGCTTAGGGTCGTTGTCCTATTGGAAGGTGAACCTTCGCTCCAGTCTGAGGTCCTGAGCAGGTTTTCATCAAGGATCTCTCTGTACTTTGCTCTGTTCATCTTTGCCTCAATCCTGACTTGTCTCCCAGGCCCTACCACTAAAAAAAACATCACCACAACATGCTGCTACCACCATACTTCACCATAGGGATGGTATTTATTGGCATTCTGGCCAACGAGTTCAATCTTGGTTTCATCAGACCAGAGAATCTTGTTTCTCATGGTCTGAGAGTCTTGGTGCCTTTTGGCAAACTTCAAGTGGGCTGTCATGTGCCTTTTACTGAGAGGTGGCTTCTGTCTGGCCACTCTACCATAAAGGCCCGCTTGGTGGAGTGCTGCAGAGATGGTTGTCCTTCTAGAAGTTTCTCCCATTACCACAGAGAAACTCTAGAGCTCTGTCAGTGACCATCGGATTCTTGGTCACCTTCCTGACCTAGGCCCTTCTTCCCCGATTGCTCAGTATGGCCCTGCAGATTTTTTATATATTTTTTTTGTACCCTTCCCCAGATTTGTGCCTTCGACACAATCCTTTCTAGGAGCTCTACGGACAATTCCTTCAACCTCATGGCTTGTTTTTTTGTTGTGTGACATACACTGTCAACTGTGGGACCTTATTTAGACAGGCGTGTGTGTGTGTGTGCCTTTCCAAATCATGTCCAATCAGGTTGTAGAAACATCAAGGATTATTAATGAAAACAGGATGCTGAATGGCGCAGCAGTCTGTGGCACTGCACCTCTGTGCTAGAGGCATCAGTACAGACCCTGGTTCGATTCCAGGTTGTTTCACAACCGGCCGTGATTGTGAGTCCTATAGGGCGACACACAATTGGCCCAGCGTCGTTATAGTTTGGCCAAGGTAGACAGTCATTGAAACTAAGAATTTGTTCTTAACTGACTTGTCTAATTAAATAAATAAAATCCATTGAGTCTCATAGCAAAGGTTCTGAATATTTGTAAATACGTTTTTTCTTTTTCTTTGGGGTATTGTGTGTAGATTGGAGTTTTTTTTCAAATCCGTTTTAGAATAAGGCTGTAAAGTAACAAAGTGGGGAAAAAGTCAAGGGGTCTGAATATTTTCAGAAGGCTCTGCATCTCTTTTAATGTGTATAAAATATTTTTTTAAATGTATTTTTTTTTTTTAAAGGTTGTCATTGAGAACATTTACTTTTCCACGAGAGACCTGGTCCAATAGCAGCAGGAAGGAACAATGTTTCAGACAACAATTTATGTACACCAACACAACATTAAACAAAACTATAGAAACGCATACAGTACAACAATTACGTATTACTTAGAAAAAAACATGTCAAACTCCACCAATGTGACTAGATCATCACATTTTCAAATATTCAGGAGAGAATTCCTGGACTACAGAGCTGAGTAATTAAAACTATTTCTACAATGACCTGTTCTAATTTTTGGTACTGTTCAAAGCAAATGAGAATAGGACTGTAATTTATAGTTATTTACTGACTTGATTAAAAAATAGCAGATAAAGTAGCAGTTTACCCAGTGTGGCCTTACAAATCAGTGTATACCAGTGTTTTAAGCCTACGCAAGGTCAATAACAACCAGGCAACGGCGCTGTTGAGATCAATGATGTGTGAGACGTTTTTGATTGGTAATGAACATGAGGGCCTCATGATATACTGAATCAAGTGCTCTCAGGGTTGTGTGCGTAAAACATCACAAAAATCTAAAACTGACAGTAATGTACATTGTACCCGCTCCTTCCTGGCCTCCAGTGAAAAACAAGCCTTATGCTGGCAATAAAAACCTTTTCTCAGCTTGAGCTTCCTTATCAAGTTCTCCACATGAACAGTGAAGCTCCGCTTGTCATCAACCACACACCCAAATATTTGTACACTTTGACTTGCTCTATATGTCCATCCAATGTAGCAATGACATGACTAGTAACCGGCCTGGCATTTGAAAATGCCATGCATTTTGTTTCACCTGAATTCAGAACCAACTTCATACAGATTCTGTTGCATGATATTAAATGCTCTTTTGGGTATTTTAAAAGCTAAAGATGTATCTATTTTAGTTCCTAGTATACAACAATTAATCATTTGAAACGAACATATGTTCAAGGGATACATTTACAACAATTAACACCATGTGAAACCTTGCAATATTTAAGATTATTTTATTAAACGTATGTATTTTTTGGTACAGGTGTGTCAATTTATTTTTGTTTTTTTTTGTTTTTGTACTCATGGCAATCAGACTAAAATACAGAATTATGGTGGAATAGAGAAGTGGGTGGGAGTTATGTTAAAGGGAACAGGGTAGGCAAAAGACAAGCAATTACATCTTAATCAGGTATATAAATATACAGTTATTGAATTATTTAAGTTACATGTTTGATTAGACATGCAATGATGTTAAAGGCAGACAGAAAATAAAGGATACCTGTCTATTTTTTTTTATGTCAGTGGGGTTGATGACTGAGTTAAAGGACAGTACCTGGAAAAGATGGGGTGAGTTGTGAGAAACTCTGGGGTGGCGTTATGACCCCTGAGAGTCATACACCTAAACAGTACCTACCTGGCAGTGGAGGTTACTTAACGTGACCCAGTAGTCAATCTCAAGGCTAACCATGTGAAGAAACCCCTGTGCCAGTGTGGGTACTGCTGACAGCATGGTGATGGCACCCACCATGAGGAGGCCTTCCACTCCTGGATGCTACACCTGTAAATGAGCTTGCAGATGATCATTTGTAAGATTGTCTAACCAGAAGTGTGGCGGAGGTAGCTGGCCTTACCCACCCCTGTTGGACACTAGTGACGAAAACCTCAACAGTGTCCAGTGCCTGGACTTACCTGTCCCTGTTAGTCTGACACATGCTACATGTGAGAGAATGGATTAGTGGACACCTGCTCTGCGAACATCTCATTCCAAAATCATGGGTATTAACTTCTAATGGGCAGAATTATCAATATTTAACTTTCATAAAACCAGAAGTGTAATACATCAAAATAAAGCTTAACTTCTTCTTAATCCAGCCGCTGTGTCAGATTTCAAAAAGGCTTTACGTCGAAAGCAAACCATGCAATTACCTGAAGACAGCACCCGCATACAAGACCATGAAAAACATATTTCAACCAGGCAAGGTGCGACAAGTCAGAAATGGCGACGTAAAAAATGCCTTACCTTTGATCATCTTCTGTTGTCACTCCAAAGGGTCCCAGTTACATCACAAATGGTCCTTTTGTTCGATATTGTCCTTTTATATCCATAACTCAGTTTAGCTGGCGCGCTTCAGTCAATAATCCACCCATTTTCCCTCCATCGGAATGCACACAAAATGAATCCCAAACATTACTAAAACTTTTCCAAACAAGTCAAACAATGTTTATAATCAAACCTTAGGTACCCTAATACGTAAATAAACGATCACATTTAAGGCGGAGAATTGTTAGTCTTTACCGGAGAAAAATACCAAAGAACGCGCTCTCATTCATGTGCTTATAATAGTGACAGCCATTGTAAATAGTGGTAGGCAGAATTTTTTTTCTTCTAAAAATAAACAAACTGGGATGTTTTGTCCTCTGGGTTTTTCCTGCCATATCAGTTCTGTTATCACATACATTATTTTAAGTTTTAGAAACTTTAGCGTTTTATATCCAAATCTACCATATGCATATCCTAGCTTCTGGGCCTGAGTAACAGGCAGTTTACTTTGGGCACCTTTTCATCCGGATGTGAAAATACTGCCCCCTACCCAAGAGGTTAGTGTTGAGTTGGTCCTCCTGTTGCTGCTATAACACTCTCCTGGGAAGGCTTTCCACTAGATGTTGGAACATTCCTGTAGGGACTTGGGGTTTAGGTCAGGGCTCTGTGCAGGCCAGTCAATTTCTTTCATACAGATCTCAACCAACCATTTCTATATGGTCCTCACTTTGTGCATGGGGGGCATTGTCATGCTGAAACAGGAAAGGGCCCTCCCCAAACTGTTGTCACAAAGTTAGAAACAGAACCATCTAGAATGTCATTGTATGCTGTGGCATTAAGATTTCCCTTAACTGGAACTACGGGGCCTAGCCTAAACCATGAAAACAGCCCCAGACCATTATTCCTCCACCAAACTTTACAGTTGGTGCTATGCATTGGCGCAGGTAACGTTTTCATGGCATTGGCCAAACACAGATTAGTCTGTCGGACTGCCAGATGGTGAAGCGTGATTCCTCACTCCAGAGAACGCATTTCCACTGCTCCAGAGTCCAATGGCGGCGAGCTTTACATTATTCCAACAAGATGAGTAGGCCTAACGAACAGCAAACGCACTAGCCTATGTCAATCTACTATCCTGCGTAGTACAAAAGTTGACCTATTCTGTGCGAGAAATAAATATTCCAAACAGTCTGGGATAGTTGTGGGATGTGAGAGATCCTAAATGAATAAAAACACTAACATAAACTTTAAGCAATGAGCCTGACACAACACATGAGAAAGTTTAGCTTAAAATGTTGATGACAAACTATTAGGCTATTTCTTCACATTATAAGCACAGCAATGCGCACACTGTAGTAGGCTATAAGCACGAATGTTCCATTAGCAGGAAAACACCATACTCAAAAGTGACCACATGCGATTTGTATGTAATGCTTTTATTATGAAGGTGCATTTCTATGGTGAAATAGTATCTTCCCCAAACTTGAAACTCAAGCGCTGCGTATGTCTGCCAGTTAGGCTCTACACCGGTTGTAAAGCGGATTAATGTGCTTCATTTTAATAAGTTATTCGGACACTTTAGTTGTGATACAAACCTTATCAAAACCTATAGGATGGGCTACATGAGGTGTGCGACTATAATTTGAGAAAGTTGCACAAAAAAGCATGCGCTGTTTGCCTTAAGCTAGGTATCATTCACAAGTGATAGGCTAATATTGCCACCCATCACACTATTCCTGATTTCATCTGGTCTTTACATATACTAAATAATATCTGTGAGAATTTAGTTATTTTAAATAGACCATTATTATGCGCCTGTCTCAACAGGGGCAACGGGAAAAATACATAAATGGCGAATGAAGAATTATTTTCTCGTGGGTCATTTTCATGCCAGCCATGTTTTAAATAGAAGTAATGTGCTTAATATTAGGAATATTAGTTCCAAAAGCCCTTTTTAATGGGTTACAGAAGGGAATTTGGAGTTAAGCACATTCTCTTCCTTTACTGACCTTAATGAGCATTGCCTCCACCCACTTGGCAAAGTGATCGGTCGCCGTCAGATGCCAGCTGTTGCCATTCCTGAATATTGAAGGGTCCGATGAGGTCCACCCCTAACATATTAAAGTGTTAAGAGAAGATTACTTCATTCTTACCCGTATCCGGTTGTGATTGGGAGTCTCGTAGCGCGGTGCATAATTGGCCCAGCGTCGTCCAGGTTTGGTCTGGGTAGGCAGTCACTGTAAATAAGAATTTAACTGATTTGCTTAATTTTTTAAAATTTATTTTTTTACATAGCCAACGCTAGAAATTCAGGGTAAATAAAACTGTCTGGCTAGCTAGCTAGCTGACTAGGCAGTCTGAGGTTAAGTACAGTAGAAAGCAATGTTAATCTAAAAACATTTCTTCATGTATAACAATATTTTCTTATATAAAGACAACTGTAAAGAAGTGTTTTTCTTCCAGTCTTTTCGTTCTTCTGAAGCACTGGGTAGTCAGTCAAACACCGTCCTTGGAGAGCGATTCTGAGGTAATATTTTCGCGCATATGATGTGAACTAGAACTACCCAAGTCTTTCGTGACCGCTACGATGTAATAATAGAGCTAAGCAACCAGCATAGCAATGGATGCTTTGGTTCATTACTTAGGCTAGTCAGAATTTTGCAAGTTCTAGCAACATCTTTAGTAGCAACGGAAGCTAGAACTCATCGAATCCCATTGTGACGCAGTGGGAGGGGACACTTTTTTTATTTTTTTTATTTTGCAGGGTGACAGTATTTGGCACGACAGGCCCTAAAAAAAATCTGCATTGTGGACGGAATCACGGAATTCAGACATTAAAACAGAATTCAACAATATTCAGAAATGTATTGAACTTAGTATGAAGTCAACTAAATGTATTAAACTAATTAGAAAATCCATTAATTTGCCAAAGATGATCATAAAACATGACCAAATCCGTGATTCGTATTTTCCTTCTACTTTCTGAAAAGGTAAGGGCATAGGAATACCCCCGTGTGTGTGCGCGTTCGTCTACCACTTTGTGTAGCCGATACCGATGATGCTAATGTAATGACGACCATCTTCTGGAAGATGGAAAGGTTCTCAATTATTAAATTACAGTTCATATAAGGAAATCAATCAATTGAAATGAATTCATTAGGCCTTAATCTATGGATTTCACATGACTGGGCAGGGGTGCAGCCATGTGTGGGCCTGGGAGGGCATAGGCCCACCCACTTGGGAGCCAGGCCCAGACAATCAGAATTAGTTTTTATCCACAAAAGGGCTTTATATTACAGACATAAATACTCCTCAGTTTCATCAGCCGTCCTGGTGGCTGGTGTCCGATAATTCCGCAAGTGAAGAAGCCGGATGCGGAGGTCCTGGGCTGGCATGCTTACACTTCGTCTGCAGTTGTGAAACCGGTTGGACAGACTGCCAAATTCTCTAAAATGACTTCGGAGGCGGCTTTTATAGTAGAGAAATTAACATTAAATTCTCTGGCAACAGCTCTGGTGGACATTCCTGCAGTCAGCATGCCAATTGCATGCTCCCACAAAACTTGAAACATCTGTGGCATTGTGTTGTGTGACACAACTGCACATCTTAGAGTAGCCTTTTGTCTCCAGCTAGAGGTGCACCTGTGTAATGATCATGCTGTTTAATCAGCTTCATGATATGCCACACCTGTCAGGTGGATGGATTATCCTGGCAAAGGATAAATGCTCACTGACAGGGATGTAAACACATTTGTGAGAAATATGCTTTTTGTGTGTATGGAACATTTCTGGAACATTTTATTTCAGCTCATGAAACATGGGACCAACACTTTACATGTAGTGTTTGTATTTTTTGTTCTTCAGTATACATAGTAACCTATGCCTACCTGGCAGAATTTATATAATGATTATTTTCATCAATCCAGTCTTTTTTGTCAAATCTGCAGTCACATGAGCACTCCAGGAATATTGCTAACCAAACAGTCTCTGGCTGGTGCACAGTTGAATTAAAGTAAACGACAACCAAAAATCTAAATGTCTTAGGTTTTCCCAGGCCCCAAATTTGGTCTCCTGATGTGGTTTAAGCATTGTTGTGGACCTGGAACAATAAAAAAAAGGCTGTTTCAAAAACCTTACTGGTAAAGACAAAATGGAGAAAACAGATTATGGATAGGTCTTACACAGTATCCTCTATGTCGATTGTCATAGAGGAAAGTGACACAGAAGGTTGGTAGTATTGTTTTAACTCACTAGCTCTCTAGGTACAGGGAGAACATTTGGAGAAGGATTAGGCTACTCGTATTGCTTTATTTTTTAATTATTATTATTTATTTTTTAATACAATCTCAATTTATTGGTTATTAGTGAGTGGAAGAAATAGCAGGAATGGAATAATCCCTCTCCCGGACAGAAGCCGGATCCCCTCTGTCTTTTTATTTATTTATATTACTCCTCTTGTCTTTGCCCTTGGAGTCCAGTAGCAATGCCAGGCTTGGACCGTACAAGGTTTTAAAAACAAAGAGCATGCTACTGCTGTACCAACAGTCAGATAAACACGTTGGGGAAACTGACTATATGGCTGCCAGTGCAAACAAGAGAGTACGGCGAGGCGTTAGAGCAAAAGGCCAAATGGGACTTCAATCTTTATCTCTCTCTCGCTCTGAATGTTTTTATCCCAAGACCTCTCCTTCAGCCCTCAATGCCGCTCATTCAGCTATGGTGATATTCACTGTCGATGAGTATGCAGAATATTTAACTAGCAATGGAGGCTATTGTGAAGGGTAATATACTTGCTAATGTAGATGGGGGCGAAAGGCCACAAGCTAGCTGCGTGGTTTCGCAAGCCTCTTTAGAAACCAGTGAACCATGAAAGGCAGTCTCTTCAGCTGCCCTCTCTTGCACAGGAGCTCCGGGGGGTTGTGGCACTGGTATCATAACACTAAAAGTCTGCGGTTTGACTACAGAGACTAGAATGGTCTCAGTGACACAACCCTGAATGCCCAACAACCACAGACTGCGTCAGGGGCACTATCTCTGCTGCAAGGATGCAGCCAATGTGTTTTATTTTATGTACATAAAATAGCCTACCTCCAATTTTATCAAAACGAAGAAGAAGAAAAAAGCATCCCGTACGTGAATTTAAATGCCTTGATCTTTAGGGAGGTGTAAACAATTATTTTGTATTTTCTGTATATTGTTTTTACACTAACTCCACTGTATTAAGCGCATACCATTTAGATTTTTGGTGGATTCAGGATTTGTTAGGCTACATTTTAAAGAGGGTTTACATTCTTGTGCTGCTAAATCAGCCCATCAGTTTCCAATTATATGCAGTGGCAGAGGAAATCTGATGTACAGTACCCTCCAAGTATTGAGACCCCTTGACTTTTTACACATTGTTACGTTACAGCCTTATTCTAAAATTTATAAAATCGTTTTTTCCCCTCAATCTACACACCCCATAATAAAGCAAAAACAGGTTTTTAAACAAACTGATCACGGTTACATAAGTATTCAGACCATTTACGCAGTACTTTGTTGAAGCACCTTTGTCATTGATTACAGCCTTGATTCTTCTTGTGTATGACGCTACAAGCTTGACTTGAAATTGAGCTTAGGCTTATCCTGTTTTCATTGATCATCCTTGAACTGTTTCTACAACTTGGAGAACACCTTTGGTAAATTCAATTGACTGAACATGATATGGAAAGGCACCCATCTGTCTATATAAGGTCCCACAGTTGACAGTGCATGTCAGAGCAAAAACCAAGCCATGAGGTCAAAGGAATTGTCCGTAGAGCCACGAGTCAGGATAGTGTTGAGGCACAGATCTGGGGAAGTGTTCCAAAAATGACTGCAGCATTGAAGATCCACAAGAACACGGTCACCTCCGTCATTCTTAAGTGGATGAAGTTTGGAACCACCAATACTCTTCCTAGAGCTGGCCGCCCGGCCAAACTGAGCTATCGGGGGAGAAGGGTCTTGGTCAGGGAGGAGACTAAGAAGCCGATGGTCACACTGACAGAACTCCAGAGTTCCTCTGTGGCGATGGGAGAACCTTTCAGAAGGACAACCATCTCTGCAGCACTCCACTAATCAGGCCTTTTATGGTAGTGTCCAGACGGAATCCACTCCAAGGTAAAATGCACATGACAGCCCGCTTGGAGTTTGCCAAAAGACTCTCAGACCATGAGAAACAAGTTTCTCTGGTCTGATGAAACCAAGATTGAACTCTTTGCCTGAATGCCAAGCATTACGTCTGGAGGAAACCGGGCACCATCCCTACGATGAAGCATGGTGGGGGCAGCATCATGCTGTGGGGATGTTTTTAAGTGGCAGGGACTTGGAGACTAGTCAGGATCGACACAAAGATAAACGGAGCAAAGTACAGAGATCCTTGAAAACCTACTCAGGACCTCAGACTGGAGCAAAGGTTCACCTTCCAACAGGACAACGGCCCTAAGAACAACCAAGACACATGAGTGGCTTCAGGACGATTCTCTGAATGTCCTTGAGTGGCCCAGGCAGAGCCCGGACTTGAACTTGATTGAACATCTGAGAGACCTGAAAATAGCTGTGCAACAACACTCCCCATCCAACCTGACAGAGCTTGAGAGGATCTGCAGAGAAGAATGGGAGAAACTCTCCAAATACAGTTCTGCCAAGCTTATAGTATAATACCCAGGAAGACTCAAGTCTAATTGCTGCCAAAGGTGCTTCAACAAAGTACTGTGTAAAGGGTCTGAATACTTATGTAAATGTGATATTTCAGATTTAAAAAATATATAAATTAGCAATACTTTTTTTTTTTGCTTTGTCATGGGGTGTTCTGTGCAGATGTATTTATTTTTAATCAATTTTAGAATAAGGCTTTAACGTAACAATGTGGGAAAAATTAAGGGGTCTGAATACTTCCCGAGAGCACTGTCGATTTGATGAATGGATTATTAGAGGGACAATAGAGCTGAGTACCAAGCCATTAGTGAATTTCCATTAGCAAGTTTGATAGGCTACTAATGACCAGCTGCAATGGTCATATGTAATATGACTGCGGTCAAGACTAGTGACTGCTGGTGTGGTGGGTTAATGATGGTCACCCTAACAGCCCTACTTCAGACGACAGCAATTTAACATTTGAACCTTTTATTAATTTACATTTTTTATAATTACTACCACAATGATGACCCGCTGGTCCATCCACCATCATATGTCAACTTAATGGTCATGTGCAATGTTCCCTCACATTTTTTGTGCCACTGAGCAAATTTCAGGTCTGCTAAGCGTAAACTATCGGCTGTCCCCATAGGAATACTGTTTTTGGTTCCAAGGAGAACCATTTTTGGTTTCTTCTATGAGTGTATGGTGGGGTATGAGAAATAAGTCAACTTTGAGCACCTTTTATCTCTTGAATGTTTTGACATTCAGGTCTAAAAAAACATGTTCTGAGCACTTCATATGTATGGAAGGTTTTGTTCAAATCAAAAGGGGTGCTGTCAAAAAGTGATTTAAATGGATTTACCCTTGGCAGCTGATGGCCTGGAATTGATTTAGCCCATTTTCTGTAATCTATGATTTATATGACGGGAACAATGCAATGGATGCTAAGTGAAACCGCTTATTTTCATCCATATAGGCTCCAGTCAGCCTGTAGATATTTTTTAGCTCTGCCTTGGTGTATTCCATTGAGCAGGCATTGTCACTATGGGGTTTTTCAGATAGTTGTCATGGGTTATTTGTTATACCCTCCAGAAGCTAGCTCCAATGTTACCCTTCCCCTCCCCTCAATATGCTTTGGCTTCATTAGCCTCTAAACTGGCAAGTGCTACACTGATTAGACTATCAACCAATCGCAAACCAAGCCCTAGCTATTTCCCCCTAGCCTCTTCACTTCATGTGGATTTGAAAAATATAAGAATTTGAACATTAAGTAAATGTCTCAGAATAGAATAAACATTTTAGCATAAGTATAGTACAGGAAGGTACAATATTTACATGTGTATTGGGGATGGGGGGCAGTGTATAAACTGCGCAGTATTACAAGAGTCTGGTAGCAGCAGTTCTCGTGTCATGAATTTGGAAGTATTCAGACTACATTTTGTTACATTACAGCCTTTTTCTCATCAATCTACACACAATACCCCATAATGACAAAGCAAAAAAACAAAAAGAACTGATCACATTTACACAAGTATTCAGACCCTTTACTCAGTACTTTGTTGAAGCACCTTTGGTAACGATTACAGCCTCGAATCTTCTTGGGTATGACGCTACAAGCATGGCACACCTGTATTTGGTAACGATTACAGCCTCGAATCTTCTTGGGTATGACACTACAAGCATGGCACACCTGTATTTGGCACTCGAATCTTCTTGTATTTGGTAACGATTACAGCCTCGAATCTTCTTGGGTATGACACTACAAGCATGGCACACCTGTATTTGGTAACGATTACAGCCTCGAATCTTCTTGGGTATGACACTACAAGCATGGCACACCTGTATTTGGTAACGATTACAGCCTCGAATCTTCTTGGGTATGACACTACAAGCATGGCACACCTGTATTTGGTAACGATTACAGCCTCGAATCTTCTTGGGTATGACACTACAAGCATGGCACACCTGTATTTGATTACAGCCTAATCTTCTTGGGTATGACACTTGGCACACCAGCGATTACAGCCTCGAATCTTCTTGGGTATGACACTACAAGCATGGCACACCTGTATTTGGTAACGATTACAGCCTCGAATATGGCACACCTGTATTTGACACTACAAGCATACACGATTTTACAGCCTCGAATCTTCTTGGGTATGACACTACAAGCATGGCACACCTGTATTTGGTAAATGCTTTCTTAACACTTATTTTTTCATTGTTGGTTAAAGGCTTGTAAGTAAGTATTTTGCTGTAAGGTTGTACGTGTGACAGATGCCATTTGATATGGGGAGTTTCTCCAATTCTACTCAGACCCTCAAGCTCTCAGGTTGGATGGGGTCGGCCTCCCAGGTGGCACAGTGGTCTAAGGCACTGCATCACAGTGATTGCTGTGCCACTAGAGATTCTGGGTTTGAGTCCAGGCTCTGTTGCAGCTGGCCATGACCGGGAGTCCCATAGGGCAGCGCACAATTGGCCCAGCGTCGTCCGGATTTAGGGATGGTTTGGCCGGCAGGGATGTCCTTATCCCATCGACCAGGTGTTCGGTGTTTCCTCCGACACATTGGTGTGGCTGGCTTCCGGGTTAAGTGGGCGTTGTGTCAAGGAGCAGTGCGGCTTGGTTGGGTCGTGTTTCAGAGGACCCTCTGATCTCAACTTTCGCCTCTCCCGAGTCTGTATGGGAGTTTCATCGATGAGACTATCTACCAATTAGATACCAATGAAAAGGGGTAAAACAAAGTTGGGTGGAGTGCCCAGCTATTTTCAGGTATTTCCAGATATGTTCGATTGGGTTCAAGTCCGGGCTCTGGCTGGGCCGCTCAAGGACATTCAGAGACTTGTCCTGAAGCCACTCCTGTCTTGTCTTGGCTTGGCTGTGTGCTTAAGGGCTTTGTCCTATTGGAGGATAACCTTGTCTGATGTCCTGAGCGCTCTGGATCAGGTTTTCAAGGATCTCTCTGTACTTTGCTTCGTTCATCTGTGTCGATCCAGACTAGTCTTCCAGTCCCTGCCTCTGAAAAACATCCCCACAGAGAATCTTGTTTCTCATGGTCTGAGAGTTCTTTAGGTGCCTTTTGGCAAACTCTAAGCAGGCTGTCATGTGCCTTTTACTGAAGAGTGGTTTCCATTTGGCCACTCTACCATAAGGACCTAATTCCTGGAGTGCTGCAGAGATGGTTGTCCTTCTGGAAGTTTCTTTTATCTCCACAGAAGAACTCTGGAGCGATGTCAGTGACCATCGGCTTCTTGGTCTCTTCCCTGACCAAGGCCCTTCTCCCCCAATTGCTCAGTTTGTGCCTCACCTAATCCTGTCTCCAAGCTCTATGGACATTTCCTTCGACATCTTGGCTTGGTTTTTGCTCTGACATGCACTGTCAACTGGGGGACCTTTTTATATAGACAGGTGTGTGTGTGACCAAATCATGTCCAATCAATTCAATTTACCACTGGTGTACTCCAACAAGTTGTAGAAACATCAAGGATGATCAATGGAAAGAGGATGCATCTGAGCTTAATTTTGAGTCACATGGCAAAGGGTCTGAATACTTATGTAAATAAGGTATCTGTTTTTATTTGTAATACATTTGCAAAAATTTCTAAACCTGTTTTCACTTTCATTATGGGGTATTGTGTGTAGATTTGACGAATCTTTTTAAAAATTAAATCAATTTTAGATCAACGCTGTAACGTAACAATGTGGAAAAAGTCAAGGGGTCAGAATACTTTCCGAATGCATTGTGTGTGTGTGTGCTAAGATGAGGAGAATCAGAGGAGACTAAAGCTTCTGGCTGTGGTGTGAGGTCCTTGATGCTGTGTGTTTTCCTCGGCCACCATTTTGAGTAATGTCCCGGATGGGTGGGAGCATTGTCCCAGTGGCATACTGGGACGTCTTCACCACCCACTGGAGGGCCTTGCAATCGTGGACGGAGCAATTCCCGTACCAGGCTGTGATGCATTTGGTCAGGACACTCTCGAAGGTGCAGTGGTAGTATTTGGAGAGGCCCCAGGTGGCATGCTGAATTTCTTAAGCCTCCTTAGGAAGTAGAGATGCTGTTGCGCCCTCTTAACGAGTGGTGGCATTTGTCCACGACAAGTACAAACCATTCTATTCCGTTATATCCATTTACATTACATTTACATTTACATTTAAGTCATTTAGCAGACGCTCTTATCCAGAGCGACTTACAAATTGGTGCATTCACCTTATGACATCCAGTGGAACAGTCACTTTACAATAGTGCATCTAAATCTTAAAGGGGGGGTGAGAGGGATTACTTATCCTATCCTAGGTATTCCTTAAAGAGGTGGGGTTTCAGGTGTCTCCGGAAGGTGGTGATTGATTCCGCTGTCCTCCGCTGTACCATATCCACACATGGTATGACAACCATTGTTGAAGTTTAAACCACTATAGGCCTACAGATCACATATAGATCTGGGCCCAGGCTAAAGCACTTATAGATCTGGGCCCAGGCTAAATCAAACCATCAAATTGAAGTTTAGCCCAAAGATAAAGGTCACATGCTTCGTAAACAACAAGTGTAGACTACGATGAAATTCTTACTTACTGGCCCTTCTCAACAATCGGTTCAGGGCAGGGTACTGGGCAGAGGCTGTCTATTTATAACTATTTAATAGTCTAATGGCCAGGAGCTAGAAGCTGTTTATCAGTCTCTTGGTCCCAACTTTGAAGCACCTGTCCTGTCTCCGACTGCTAGATGGTAGCTGGGTGAACAGGCCATGGCTGGGTTCCTGGATCGTCTTGGCCTTCCTGTGACACCAGATGCTGTAGATGTCCTGGAGGGTAGGCAGTGTGCCCCCTGATGATCCATTGGGCTGACCGCACCACCTTCTAGAGAACCCTGTGGTTGCGGATGATGCAATTGCCGTACCGGCAGCGATGGTCTTCATGGTGCATCTGTTGAAGTTTGTGAGGGTCTTAAGGGCCAACCCAAATTTCTTAGATCTAGTATAGATCTAGTACCAGGCTAAAGCAGTACTTTGACAAATTCCTATCCAAACCAGTCAGACCTCCATTAGGAGCTGAGGGGCTAGGGGTGAAAAAATTAAGGATTTGTTTTGGAACTGGGCCTTTTGTAAGAAGTCCTCTGCAAGCTGTGACCCTGCTTTGCGGTGAGCGGTCTCATCGGGGGGGGCAGATTAAACTCGTTAGCTTCACATGATGACATCGTACACTAGCTCCACACGGGAGAGAGAGCTGGTGGCCAGGGACACTGCCTGGTGGACATAAAAAATCTAAAATCCTGGCTAGCTCGCCATCCTTTGTTTATTAATAAAGACTCCCATTAAAGCCACAGTCTGTAAGATGTCCAGTTACTCAAACTAATACATGGTACTCCTTGGAGTTTGAGGAATTTGACTTATACATTTAGTACAACTGTCTTACCTTATTGTAGGAATCAAGATATTGGCATGTAACATTTACATTGGTATTTGCTTCATTGTAAAAAAATATATAAAAAAATACAAAAGAATGTTGATGGCCCACTCTTTGAGGGTCTTTCAGAGTGTGGCTTTCAACTCTCTTGTTGTCTTTATGTTAGCTTGTGACTGCAACTATACTGTTCCCCTCGTATCTATCTCCTTTATAGACCACACAGTCTCTTTTTAATAAGGTGTGTTTTATTAGGTTGTCGCTGCTTTGGAATAAACATTGTCCATAATGAAATATTAAAATCTATTCCTGAGTAATGTGTGCTCTGTATGCGTTTTAAGAGAAGGAAGATGTTTGCGAGGAGAGATAATACTGGCTGGACCTTAAGAGGGTACAGCAGTGTTATGTAATAATTTATCTAAAATTGAATAATTGAAAGTGCCTTCAGGAGGTGCTTGGTGGGAGCTGTGTGTGAGCGAGTGAGAGAGGCCAAGCGAATCAGTCTTGAGGTGGAGGGGTCATTCTTATGCCAGCCTCCATTCCTCCTTCCTGCAGGCAGACTTAACCTGATATTACCCAGGCCGCCACCATCACACAGCCTTTACCAGTCACCGGAACAAGTCACAAACTCATTTCAATCCAAAATCCACTACCCAGGCCCATGAATTGGCCATCCATGAATTGACAATATCATGGCCTATTTGTGGGATCACAGCAGTCCAACTTGACTTAATAGAAGAATAGTTGATTAGTTTAGTAAGACAGACAGTTGGGTTAAATGGTCCACAGAAACAGGATGTCATGAGTAAATGTTTTACTTTTTGCTGCTGTTTCGGATACTAGACTAACTGGATCCGTCATATCATTGCTTAGGGGAACTGCAAACTAGTCAAATATGATTTGTCCCAATGAGGTGAGGGTAAGAGCAGGACAAATCAGATTAGGCTTGGGAGCATTGCGTAAACCATTTCTGTTTTGTGATTGACGTAAGCAATATGGGTATCATTGACTGCAATGGTACTGTAGCAAACAGCAAATAGAAGTATCCAACACCAGCTCTTGTTGCATGCCCACTTAGGTGTTACCATCTCTTAAGTTTTCAGATAAGAACATTTGTAGTAGTATATTCTACTACAGTACTTTACTATTACTACACTGATGGAGAGGATGTCCTTGCCTCAATACTAGTAGTTGTTATTAATCCTAAGAAGGGACATTTTGTTTAGTGGACAGGTGAATAAGATGGCCTCCTCTTCAAACAACCCTGCTCAGTCTCCCATGAAACTACAAACTCATCTCTATAGTTAAACTATTTCCTAACTAGCTTATAGCTAATTGAAGTATACTGTATATAAGTGACTTGCAGCAATACCTTATTTCCATACTCATGCAGGGTAGGAGTGTAAAGGTGGCTCTGAGTTAAGAGGATCCATAAATCGTGTGTGTGTGTGTGTGTGTGTGTGTGTGTGTGTGTGTGTGTGTGTTGAGTCCTTTAATACTCTGTATATGCATTGTGTTTGGATTTTACACCATGTACTTAGCAATGGAATAAAATGGTATATCAAATTGGCCATAACACATCCAGCTGATTTTCATTTGTGATTTACTTACCGTGCGGTATTCTGCCAATGCTGAGTAGGCCACCTATCTAGTGAATGATGACTGTGTTCATTACTGTTCTATCTAATTAACATTAAGCATCTAGCAATGTATAGGAAAGTTGTTTACTGAAATGCATGCTGGCTGAATAAACTATGAACAGTGTAGTGGAGAAAGTGGTATGTTGCCACATTCATTTAAAATATGCAGCCGGAAGGCTGCACAATTATGAATGTGAAAATGGAACAAATGTCTATGGAATGAAACAAATATGATATTGGTGAAACAAAGTTGCACATTCCAAATACAGTTACTTCAGCATCCTTCACAGGCCATGTGTACCATGGTGTAGCAGACAAAGAAATGGTCTAAAAGTCTCTATGGAACCTGTGATGCCCTGTATGTATAACCCCTATTCACTTTCTTCAAAGGAAAATGCAATATTTCTGATCGTAGAACTGACCCCGGTTTTAATAGATTTTATTTTACTTTATTTAAAAGCTTTGGCTATGATTAGCAGATGTCTTGTCTCTGATGCCTGTGGCCCTTGTGTGTAACGCTATAGCCCTCTGAGGAAAACATGTCTATTTTCACAACATTAGTAGGGTATTCATTCCTCTCTCTGAACACATTCTTTGGTCTTTGTAATAGTAGCCTTTTGATGACTAGAAAAATCCCTCTGCTGTCCCTAAGGCTGTTAGCCAAGAGCCATTTGGTTGACAAGTACAGAAGACTAATACGCAGCATTTACTCTCTCTGTTATGTGTAGGAATCAAGATCAATGACACAATGTATTTGTGTTGTCAGAAAGAAAGTGCTTACAATTCTGTGTCCCCCTCTGAATCTTCAGGTTCTCTGTTTGAATTTGAGTGTGAAGGCTTTGGGCCTAGAAATTTTTGTAGAGTGATAACAGTTGAAACACTTAAATCAACCCCGGCAGCTTGTCTCAAATTAAGTCAGTGGCTGGCCAAGTTAGACCCACCATTTAATAATCTATCTCTCAAACCTTAATTGGTCTCTGGTGATTGAGAAATTCCATTAAAATGTATGTATTATGCCTGCAAGTCTGTTTCTCAGTCAGATAGCTATTTTAATCCATTGATCATTAAACTAGATGTATTTTCTTTAATTGAACCTTTATTTAACTAGGCAATTCCATTAAGAACAAATTCTTATTTACGGCCTACCCCGGCCAAACCCTAATGATGCCAGGCCAAATGTGTGCTGCCTATGGGACTCCCAATCATGGCCGGTTGTGATACAACCTGGAATCGAACCAGGGTCTAATGACTCCTCTAGCACTGAGATGCAGCCTTAGACCGCTGCGCCCCTCGAGCCTTAGACCACTGCGCCCCGCGGGAGCCCAGTTTTGCTTCAGTTCCTGTTGAGATCTTAGCAGTAATTGGTTACATGGCAGTTTTTTTTTTGCTCTGCTGTTTTAAATTTAATGAAAGTGACTTGTGTAAAATAAAGTTGGACAATTAAAAAAAAATGTATTCTTTCATTTTATAGAGCAATGAGTCTTGTGTAGTTTAAGCATTTGTTTAAATCAAAGACGAGCATGTATCTAATATATAATATAATAATATATGCCATTTAGCAGACGCTTTTATCCAAAGCGACTTACAGTCATGTGTGCATACATTCTACGTATGGGTGGTCCCGGGGATCGAACCCACTACCCTGGCGTTACAAGCGCCATGCTCTACCAACTGAGCTACAGAAGGACCACAGTATCTCAGTTAACACAGGCCTAAATTACATGTATGTCTCAAGGATGGTCTGTAATTTTATCCTAGTTTACAGATGTATATAAATCTGTGATTTTGTCTTTATTAATGTGACTTTTGTTTTCATACAGTGTCTGGTCCCGTCTGTCCTGTTAGTTAGACAGACACAATGCGGAACTAACAATGTTTGTTAGTTAGTTCCTGTGTGTCTGTCTGTTAGTTCCTAGTTTTGGTCTGTCTGTCTGAACTGCCAGTTGGCTGATCTGTCGATTCCCATCTAGCATAACCCTTAGAACCCTCCCCTTACATTATGGACTTCAAAAGCGCCAACAGCACAAGTCATTTAAACAAGTGAAAGTATGCATTTTAGAAGTAGGTTTCACTAAACTTTATACGCACGAACTCAATCAAATTGTGCTTCCCAAAAATAATATGATCAATGTGATAGAACACATATATTTTGATTTGCCATTTTCTTGAAGTCCCATCTATACAGCTGTGACATGCTCACTCACTCACTCTCCCACCTCGATTTTAACCACACCCCTATCAAGTCTCACTATAGTGGTACCAGGCTCTATGGGCCAGCAATTCAAGCCTGGGGATGAGGTTACTTATCCATTAAGGAAATGCTCATGTCTGCTCGGAGCAAAAGGAGGCGCTATGTAAATCTATAAGGAGAAGTCAATGAGGTAGTTAATGATCTTGTGAGGAGTAATGGAAAAACATCCCTAATTTCATGGCAAAGTGAACATCTTTCCTATGTGCTTTTGTTGGGTGCCTTTTTCTAATAAAAATAATGCATGTGGAGGCAAAAAAGTGTCAGTAAATACCAATTTTACTATAGTTTCTGCTTTTCTGTTTAGTTTTTTTAAAGCATTGCAGCATTCAGCATATGGTTATACTGTAAGATGTGCGAAGATAATACACTGAACAAAAATGTAAACCCAGCATGTAAAGTGTTAATCCCATGTTTCATGAGTTGAAGTAAAAGATGTTCCATAAACGATGCTTATTTCTCTCAAATGTTGTGCACAATTTTTTTTACATCCCTTTAAGTGAGTATTTTCCTTTGCCAAGATAATCCATTCACCTAAAATGTGCAGTTTGTCACACAATGCGTGCAATTGGCAAACTGACTGCAGGAATGTCCACCAGAGCTGCTGCCACAATCTGTTTCTCTACCATAAGCCACTTCCAACGTTGTTTTAGAGAATTTTGCAGTACATCCAACTGGCCTCAACCGCAGACCACGTTTGGTTTGCTGATGTCAACGTTGTGATCACATTGCCCCATGGAGGTGGTGGGGTTATGGTATGCGCAGGCATAAGCTATGGACAACGAACACAACTGCATTTTATCGATGGCAATTTTAATGTACAGAGATGCCATGATGAGATCCTGATGCCCATTGTGATTAAAACAAATACAAAATCTTGAGGTATCTGTGACCAACTGATACATATCTTTATTCCCAGTCATACTTATATTGTGTATATAATCTCAGCAAAAAAAGAAATGTCCCTTTTTCAGGACCCTGTCTTTCAAAGATTATTTGTAAATATCCAAATAACATCACAGATCTTCATTGTAAAGTGAAACACTGTTTCCCATACTTGTTCAATGAATCATAAACAATTAATGAACATGCACCTGTGGAGCGGCCGTTAAGACACTAACAGCTTCCAGACAGTAGGCAATTAAGGTCACAGTTATGAACACTTAGGACACTAAAGAGGCCTTTCTACTGACTCTGGAAAAACACCAAAAGAAAGATGCCCATGGTCCCTGCTCATCTGTGTGAACGTGCCTAAGGCATGCTGCAAGGAGGCATGAGGGACTGCAGATGTGGCTAGGGCAATACATTGCGGTGTCTGTACTGTGAGACACCTAAGACCGCGCTACAGGGAGACGGACGGACAGCTGATCGCCCTCGCAGTGGCAGACCACGTGTAACAACACCTGCACAGGATCGGTACATCCGAACATCACACCTTCGGGGACAGGTACAGGATGGCACCAACAACTGCCCAAGTTGCACCAGGAACGCACAATCCCTCCATCAGTGCTCAGACTGTTCGCAATAGGCTGAGCGAGGCTGGACTAAGTGCTTGTAGGCCTGTTGTAAGGCAGGTCCTCACCAGACATCACCGGCAACAGCGTCGCCTATGGGCACAAACCCACCGTCGCTGGAAAGAGCAAAAAGTGCTCTTTACTGACGAGTCGCGGTTTTGTCTCACCAAGGGTGATGGTCGGATTCACGTTTATGATCGAAGGAATGAGCATTACACCGAAGCCTGTACTCTGGAGCGGGATGGAGGTGGAGGGTCCGTCATAGTCTGGGGGCGGTGCGTCACAGCATCGGACTGAGCTTGTTGTCATTGCAGGCAATCTCAACACTGTGCATTACAAGGAAGACATCCTCCTCTCTTCTCTAATGTGGTACCCTTCCTGCAGGCTCATCCTGACATGACATGACCCTCCAGAATGACAATGCCACCAGCCATACTGCTCGTTCTGTGCATGATTTCCTGCAAGACAGGAATGTCAGTGTTCTGCCATGGCCAGCGAAGAGCGTGGATCTCAATCCCATTGAGGGACCTGTTAGACGTGAGGGCTAGGGCCATCCCCCCCCCCAGAAATGTCCGGGAACTTGCAGGTGCCTTGGTGGAAGAGTGGGGTAACATCTCACAGCAAGAACTAGAAAATCTGGTGCAGTCCATGAGATGCACTGCAGTACTTAATGCAGCTGGTGGCCACACCAGATAGTGACTGTCACTTGATTTTGACCACCCCCCTTTGTTCAGGGACACATTCAATTTCTGTTAGTCACATGTCTGTGGAACTTGTTCAGTTTCTGTATGTTGTTGAATCTTCATACAAATATTTACACATGTTAAGATTGCTGAAAATAAATGCAGTTTACAGTGAGGACACTACTTTTCTTTTGCTGAGTTATATTTTTGTTTAGTGTATATATGGGCACTTATGTTTAATAACTGATATGATAAATATAGTAATATTATTAGCAAGATGAGGAATAGTATAACTGGAATATATTCTATAATATTTCAAGTGATTAGGCACGATAAGCTTAATTTAATAAACATTTAATAACCTCATAATTTAACATCAATATCTCACTGAAATAATAATTTTCAAAATGGGCCTCCCGAGTGGCGCAGTGGTCTAAGGCTCGAGTCCAGGCTCTGTCGCAGCTAGCCGCGACCATGGGGCAGCACATAATTGGCCCAGCATCGTCCAGGTTAGGGGAGGGTTTGGTCAGCAGGGATGTCCTTGTCCCATCGCGCACTAGAGACTCCTGTGGTGGGCTTGGCTCAGTGCATGCTGACGCGGTCGCCTGGTGTACGGCATTTCCTCCGACACATTGGTGCGGCTGGCTTCCAGGTTATGTGGGCATTGTGTCTAGAAGCAGTGAGGCCTGGCGTGGGTTGTGTTTCTGGTGACTCATGGCTCTCGACTTTCGCCTCTTCCGAGTCCGTACAGGAGTTGCAGCGATGAGACAAGACTGTCACTACCAATTGGATACCACGAAAAAGGCCAACAAAATAATTCTGAAATACCAGAAGCAATATATTCAAATCTATATAGCCACTTTTAAAAATATTTCCTCAAGTAGAAATGTGCAAGATTTGAAATTACTTTCAATGTTTGTTTACCATCAGTTAGTTCTTATTAATATTTGCCTTCAATAATGCTAACTGTGCTTTAGGTTAAAGTATTACAAATAGTATTTCTTTCTGCTATGCTATTATATTTAACTTTTTGGGTTGGAGTGTATAAGGGCTGGGAGTTGCCAGGGACCTCATGATTCTAATATGTATTGCTATTCGATACTGATTTTTTTTTTTTATTGCGAATCAATGTTCCAAACATATTGCTCACCATATGTCTGCTGCAGAGGGGCCGAGACGTTTTATTTTGATCAGTCATGGAAATAAAAGTGCTGAAAATAAATTTGCTCCCTATTTTTAAAAAGAGAACAAGCTATGAAGGAAAAATACTGGAATTTTGGTGCAGGTATAGCCAACTAGCGCAAAAATAATATTTCAGGCCTCCCAGGTGGCGCAGGGGTCTAGGGCACTGCATCGCAGAGCTGTGCCACCAGAGACTCTGGGTTCTCGCCCATGCTCTGTCGCAGCTATTAACTGCGACTGGGAGGTCCGTGGGCCGGTAGGGATATCCTTGTCTCATCACGCACCAGCGACTCCTGTGGCGGGCCGGGCGCAGTGCACGCTATCCAATGTCGCCAGGTGCATGGTGTTTCCTCCAACACATTGGTGCGGCTGGCTTCCGGGTTGGATGCCGTTGTGTTGGTTGGGTTCTGTATCGGAGGACGCATGACTTTCAACCTTCGTCTCTCCCGAGTCCGTACGGGAGTTGTAGCGATGAGACAAGATATTAACTATCCAATTGGATACTACGAAATTGGGGAGAAAAAGTGGGTAACATTTAAAAAAAAATATATATATATTGCAATATTGTCAAAACGATACCATATATCGTAAAATTATATCCCGATTTGTAACAATAAAAAAACAGTATATAATACTTATCTAGCCATAGAGCGCAACCCTGGTGTCCAACCATCATAAGATCATAGATCACATTGTGTTGGCTGTCAAACTCTGCCACTTTTATGTTCATTCCACAAGAGACATTTTGAAGTTACAGAATGCTGGTTTTCTCTGTGGATTAAAGGGATAGTTCACCAAAATAAAATTGGTTCCTTTAAGCTGTCAATGGACAAGGTACACTATAATAAAAAAATAAATGTATGTGGACACCTTCAAATTAGTGGATTCAGCTCTTTCAGCCACACCTGTTGCTGACGGTGTATAAAATTGAGCACACGGCCATGCGATCGCCATAGACCAACATTGGCAGTAGCATGGCCTTACTGAAGAGCTCCGTGACTTTCAGCACAGCACCGTCATAGAATGCCTCTTTTCCAACAAACCAGTTTGTCAAATTTCTGCCCTGCTAGAGCTGTCCTGGTCAACTAAGTGCTGTTCTTCTGAAGAGGAAACGCCTAGGAGCAAGAACGGCTCAGCCACGAAGTGGTAGGCCACACAAGTTCACAGAACGGAACTGCCGAGTGCAGAAGCACCTAGCGCATAATTGTCTGTCCTCAGTTGCAACACTCACTACTGAGTTCCAAACTGCCTAAGCACCTTCAACACAATAACTGTTCGTCGGAACCTTCATGAAATGGGTTTCCATGGCCGAGTAGCCGCACAAAAGCCTAAGATCACAATGCCAAGCGTCGGCTGGAGTTGTATAAAGCTCACCGTCATTGGAGCAGTGGAAACTCGTTATTTGGCGTGATGAATCATGCTTCACCATCTGGCAGTCTGACAGACGAATCTGGTTTCTGCAGATGCCAGGAGAATGTGACCTGCCTGAATGCATAGTGCCAACTGTAAAGTTAGGTGGAGGAGGCTGTTTTTCATAGTTCGGGCTAGGCCCCTTAGTTCCAGTGAAGGGTAATCTTAACGCTACAGCATACATAATGACATTCTAGAAGATTCTGTGCTTCCAACTTTTGTGGCAACAGTTTGAGGAAAGCCATTTCCTGTTTCATCATGACAATGTCCCAGTCCTCAAAACGAGGTCCATACAGAGATGGTTTGTCGATCGGTGTGGAAGAACTTGACTGGCCTGCCCAGAGTCCTGACCTCAACCCCATCGAATACCTTTGGAATGAATTGAACCGCCAAATATGACCCGGGCCTAATCACCCAACATTAGTGCCCGACCTCACAAACTCTTGTGGCTGAATGGAAGCAAGTCCCCGCAGCAATGTTCCAACATCTAGTGGAAAGCCTTCCCGGAAGAGTGGAGGCTGTTATAGCTGCAAAGTGGGGACCAACTCCATATTAATGCTCATTATTCTGGAATGAGATGTTCTACGAGCAGGTGTACTATTGGTCATGTAGTGTATGATGTCAAACCAGGCTTGGGTTTAGTTTCCCTGGCACTTCTCAAATGCTAACATTTTAGTATTTGTGGCACACATTCTATGCATGGCACCTAATAATATATATATATATAAATATATATATATATATATATTTGCACAATGTCCAAATCATTCTAAAGTGTAGCTAAATAAAGTCATTTAGATGATTTGGACATGACCTAAGACATGCTAACCTCTTACCATTTCAATAATGGGAGGTTAGCATTTTGGGGGGGTATGATATGTATGCCTCAACTTTCTCACTGATCATTATTCATGATTCATTCAGGATTATCCCTAATCATGTTTGCATCCACATTAAGTCTTTAGAAACATTTATATTCTTATTTACAATAAAAGTGACTACAAAATGACACTTTATCGGGCACAAAATAATTGAACACAACCAAAACAAACAGAAAATGCATTCAACAAGTTTGTAGAGTCACAAGCTTGATGTAATCATTGCGTGCTCGGAATATGGGACCAAATTCTAAACTTGACTACTTTAATACACACAGGTGAATTTGTCCCAATACTTTTGGTCCCCTAAAATGGGGGGGACTACAAAAAAGGATGTCATTTCTAAACGGTTCACCCGATATGGAGGAAAATACCCTCAAATTAAACCTGACAGTCTGCACTTTAACCTCCAGTCATTCTATCATTTCAAGTACAGAGCCAAAACAAAACATTTGTCACTTTCTCTACTTTTGGAGCTTGCTTGTAGGTACAATGACTTGCATGGGATTTGTGATACATGCTAAAACATCAGGTCCTTCAGTTCTAAATGCAACAGACTGTTTTGGGTGTAAATATAATATTCATTGTTGGAGTTGGATGGTGTACCGGTGAGTAACACCACTAACCTGTATCAGTTGTTCCTGGTAGTCCTTAAAATCATTCAATACCAGCCATGCTTCCACACTGACCTTATCTGTCTGGTCTAACATTGACCTCTAAATGTGTGTACACTCACGTACCCAACCGTACACACATACACGCCTCCGCGCGCACATTCTTGGTCAGTTCATCTGTCAGGTTTAGCTGTAGTGTACTATCTCACACAGGTTTTAATAATAACAATAAAGATTAGATTGTGTTTTTGATTGAATTTACTGCAAGATCCAATGGGTTTGCCGACCGCATTATCTACCAAGAGAATTCTCTTCGGTTATAATAATCTCCCCCAAGCAGGTACCTCAATGGCTCTGAAAAGAACTTCACTGGACTCTAGGTAATCTGGAAACCATATCCTGAGGCTGCAATTATTGTAGCTGGGGATTTTAACAAAGCTAATCTGAAACAAGGCTTCCTAGATTTTATCAGCATGTGGAATGCGCGACTAGCTGGCAGCATTCTGGATCATTGCTACTCTAACTTCCGATGCATACAAAGCCCTTCCCCGCCCAGCTTTCGGAATATCTGACCACGACTCCATTTTGTTGCTCCCAGCCTTATAGACAGAAACTAAAACAGGAAACGCCCGTGCTCAGGTCCGTTCAACGCTGGGCCGACCAGTCGGATTCCACGCTTCAATATTGCTTCGATCATGTGGACTGGGATATGTTCCGGATAGCTTCAGACAACAGCATTGATGTATACGCTGACTCGGTGAGTGAGTTTATTAGCAAGTGCATTGGTGATGTTGTAAAACCTTCCCTAACCAGAAACCGTGGATTGATGGCAGCATTCGGGTAAAACTGAAAGTGTGAACCACTGCTTTTAATCATGGTGAGGTGACCGGAAACATGACTGAATACAAACGGTGTAGCTATTCCCTCAAAGGCAATCAAACAAGCTAAGCGTCAGTGTAGAGACAAAGTACAGTCGCAATTCAACGGCTCAAACATGTTGCAGTCTAACACGGATTACAAAAAGAACCAGCCCCCGTCGCAGACACCGTCTTGCTCACAGACAAATTAAACAACTTTGCTCACTTTGAGGACAATACAGTGCCACTGACACGGCCCGCAACCAAAACCTGTGGGCTCTCCTTCACCGTGGCCAACATGAGTAAAACCATTTCAAATGTGTTAACCCTCGCAAGGCTGCTGGCCCAGACAGCATCCCTCGTTTGATACCCTAAACCCACTCCAATTTGCCTACCGCCCCAATATGTCCACAGATGACTCACACTGCCCTAACCCATCTGGACAAGAGGAATACCTAATGTAATAATGCTGTTCATTAACTACAGCTCAGCATTTAACACCATAGTACCCTTCAGCTCAGCATTTAACACCATAGTACCCTTCAAACTCGCCATTAAGCTCGAGACCCTGGGTCTCAACCCCGCCCTGTGCAACTGGGTCCTGGACTTTGACGGGCCGCCCCCAGGTGGTGAGGGTAGGAAATAACATCTCCACCCCGCTTATCCTCAACACTGGTGCCCCACAAGGGTGCGTTCTCAGCCTACTCCTGTACTCCCTGTTCAGCCATGACTGTGTGGCCATGCACGTCGCCAACTAAATCTTCACGTTTGCAGACAACACTACAGTGGTAGGCTTGATTACCACCAACAATGACCAGATGGCCTACAGGGAGGAGGTGAGGGCCCTCGGAGTGTGGTGCCAGGAAAATAACCTCACACTCAACATCAACAAAAAAAAGGAGTTGATCGTGGACTTCAAGAAACTGCAGAGGGAGCACCCCCCTATCCACATCGATGGGACAGTAGTGGAGAAGGTGGAAAGCTTCAAGTTCCTCGTCGTACACGTCACAGACAAACTGAAATAGTCCAACCACACAGACAGCGTGGTGAAGACGGCGCAACACCGCCTCGTCAAGGTCATGAGCCTGAAGAAATGTTGCTTTCCACTGAATACTCTCAAACTTTTACAGATGCACAATCGAGAGCATCCTGTCGGATCACCACCTGGTACGGCAACTGCTCCGCCCACAACCATAAGGCTCTACAGAGGGTAGTGAGGTCTGCACAACGCATCACCGGGGGAAAACTCCCTGCCCTCCAGGGCACCTAAAATACCCGATGTCACAGGAATGCCAAAAAGATCATCAAGGACAACAACCACCCGAGCCACCGTCTGTTCACCCTGCTACCATCCAGAAGGCGAGGTCAGTGCAGGTGCATCAAAGCTGGGATCGAGAGACAGAAGCTGTTTTTCAATCTCAAGGCCAACATACTGACTCAAACTCTAGCCACTTTAATAATTGGATGTAATAAATGTATCACTAGTCACTTTAAAACATAATAATGCCACTTTATATAATGATTACATACCCTACATTACTCATCTCATATGTATATACTGTACTCTATACCGTCTACTCCATCTGGCCTATGCCGCACTGCCATTGCTCATCCATATATTTATATGTACATATTCTTATTCATCCCTTTACGTGTGTGTGTGTGTGTGTGTGTGTGTGTGTGTGTGTGTGTGTGTGTGTGTGTGTGTGTGTGTGTGTGTGTGTGTGTGTGTGTGGTAGTTGTTGTGAAATTGTTAGATATTACTGCACTGTCGGAACTAGAAGCACAAGCATTTCGCGACACTCATTTAACATCTGCTAACCATGTGAATGTGACCAATAAAATGTTATTTGATTTGTGAGTGAACTGTCTGATTTTGAAATAAACCTATTTTGGATAGATTGATGATGGGGGCATGAGAGATGCTAATTGTCAGTGAGAGTATTTCCCTTTTCTCACCAATACTTTGTTTTCGCAGGTGTAGACGGGAATACTCAAAAGATCGAATTTGTCTGTGATGAG
The DNA here is from genome assembly GCF_021184085.1 of Oncorhynchus gorbuscha. Taxonomy (NCBI): domain Eukaryota; kingdom Metazoa; phylum Chordata; class Actinopteri; order Salmoniformes; family Salmonidae; genus Oncorhynchus; species Oncorhynchus gorbuscha. Next base: position 63,436,419 of record NC_060186.1, on the reverse strand, counting down.
AATCGCCATCCACCAGAGACCTAAGGTATGGTAAGCTATCAAATGCACCAATAAACAATTAATGATGTCAGGAGAAAAACAACCCACAAAGGCTGTATACCAAATAACTAGGAAATCTGTTGCCTAAACATCGGACTGTTACCATGGTTACCCCATGGATATTCAGTCTGAAAGAAGTCTGTCTAAAAAAATATGTAATGGTTTCTACAAGCCAGAATGTTAAATATTTATTCATACTTTACCGGTTGTCCAAGCGGTTGGTCCTTTTGACGGTGCGAGGTGAAAATGAGCTATCCACAGGAAAATGTTGTTTACCTGACTTTTTGCAGAGCCGGTAGGTTCTGCCGCATGTATTTATTCTCCTGACGCATTACACGTGATGCACAATATGTAAACAATAGCTGAATGTAACAAAGTGTTCGACCGATGCACATTTCCTCACAATCGACTGGAAGTGATTGGGAAATTCGCCTGCCGATTGCGTGGGACAACGTTGTATTATGCTCGGCCATATTGTGCAAGTGTTTGTCGCTTGCGAAACACTGATATACAGACCAGTATACTGAAGGTGTGGCTGATAACACTTCCCTGTGGATATTTTGTCCCAATTACCTCTGTAGGGACAAAATCGGCAGTTGAAATTAAGTTTGTTCAACATTCTGACTGTTGGGGAATGCTGAGCCTACATGGTAGAGACCAGAGTAAGTGTTTCCCTCTTGGATTAGGCTAGGTAATCTGATGCAGTAGAGTGTACCGTTTTCAAACAAACATGGAAATATCTGATTTTGTCAAATGTCTGACTGATGGTAATTGCATAGTATAGCTCTATTTTGGTGTCTGAGGATTGTTAAATACATTTATCCTTTTTAAAATGATATTTGAGCCATTTGTGAGCTATTGAAGTTGAGTTTTGAATGGTTAAAGTCATTGTTCAGGGTCAGTTACAGCACTGGGTATCTGTCATTTTCTATGTATCTTCTGTATTGGAACAGCAAGAAGGAGCACAATGAGTTTTGCTCTAAGTATTAGCTGTGAGTTTGGTCATTAGACTTAACACTAGAACTGCTGAAGCAGTTACAGTATTTTGACTGCTCATTAATAAAAATAAAGTCTTACGCTGCCATTTAAGTCATACCCCCCTCCGTCCTTGACTTTTCATGAATAAGTCTATACAACACACTGTCGATGTTAGAATCTTTATCACAAACAGAACTGGAGTTCAAACCAGTTTTAGGAGGGCATGTTTTACTTTTTTTTTTTTTTAATGGTTTCCCCGGTTGCCCCACCTTTCCCTGACTTTAGGGCCTGCTCTACTCCTCCGACAGCTGAAAGTGTTCATTTGGTAATCACCCCGATAATTACTTTGAATCTGAACCTAAACTATACTGAAACTAATTTCACACCATCCTGTATAACAACAGATGAAATACATTAAGTAAAGTATGATTTCATGAGCGAGGGGAACGATGCATAATTATGTAATCACCAATTGTGAAATTTAACCATTCTAATTCAAATCTTAATGGTGTGTACCCGATATCAGTCCACTGAATCCAAGCAGTCTTATCAGTCTACGTTGACCTACATGTAGCAGGCTACACAGTGAGAGCGTGCATAATTGTACATGCTGAAAGGCTTTCCAGATCTGGGGAAAGATCCGCAGCAGGTTAGCAAGCGTCAGAGAATGTGTTGATGAGGCTTGTGGAACCTTACATTGGCAAGGGGAGAAATGTCATGAACAATTTCTGTACTTCACTGGCGAACAAGTTGCTTGCAGAGAAACAAGCCTTGTTTGCACCATGAGCAAAGTGAGACGGAAGTACTCTCCCTCAATAAGGGACCTGCGCAGCCGTTGTACTCCACGATGGTGCTGAAGAATGCCAAGACAACACTCACACTTTACCAAAGCAAGGCAAGAAAGAATGTTTCTGTCATGAGAATCATGCATCTGCTAGTTGCCATCGATGGGGACGCAAAGAGAGAACCGGAGACCGTTACACATTACAACCAAACAAAAATTTGTGTCGACTGTTAGGAAAAGGATAACAGAACATTGAAATACAATTTATATTAATTAAATTATTGCTTTGTGCTGATTTTCACTTTATCAAGCACACTTGCCATTAATGATGTTCAGGCTATATTCGGATGTTTTCATAATTTGTCTGCGTCTTGGTTGTAGTATTTTTATTTAATTTTTAATTTTGTCGTTGTAAAAAGAAGCTGTTGCCGTGTTCCAACACCTATGCTTTCTGTTTCATAGTTGAAACAAAGGCGCTCTACTAATAAAATTGATTGACCACTTGAATGTGTTCTTAGTGGTTTGTGTTTACTATTTTTATTTGAAATAAGATTAATTTTATTGTTACCCAAGACATTAATAAATTATGTTTGCGATAGCATGTATTAATTACACTATTAGAATGTTGAAGTCCGAATGATTGCTCCATTAGCTCGAAAAGGGGGTCCCTCGAGGCTGTAACGGCGTTCGTCTGTTGAATGAAGAGAGTCAGACCGAAATGCAGCGTGTAGGTTACTCATGACTTTAATGACAGTATCGCGGTACATTAAATAACTGAACTAAATACAAAAACAACAGAACGGAACGTGAAACTAATTACAGCCTATCTGGTGACTACAACACAGAGACAGGAACAAACACCCACGACTACAAAGCGAAATTCAGGCTGCCTAAATACGGTTCCCAATCAGAGACAACGATAAGCACCTGACTCTAATTGAGAATCGCCTCAGGCAGCCAAACCTATACCACACCCCTAATCAGCCGCGATCCCAATTAATACAAACCCCAATATGAAACACAACATATAAACCCATGTCACACCCTGGCCTACCCAAACATATAACAAAAACACAAAATACAATGACCAAGGCGTGACAGAGGCCCAGCGGTTCTAGTGTTAAATTACACCACTTGATCCTGTAATACCGCATGTGCTTGTATATGTACACCTACTGTATGCCATTGGTTTAATTGGTGGTGGGTCAGATAGATTTGTTAAGTAATTCAAGCAGTCTTTCAACTCATCCCTACAAAGACCTTGCAAAACAACTGCAGCCAGGCACTAAGAAATGATGGGTTTAGTGTCTGGTCTCGAATCATTAAGAGAGGGGATTACTGCTGGTCCAGAGAACCCCAGGAATGTGTTGTCCCCTCTGGTGACCTAACACACCGCTGATGAAATGGAATTGAATTAATGGGGTCGCCCACTGGGCTGCCTGATTAAAATGACACACACCTTTGATCCCAGAGCGAGGTCACCAGGCTGCCCCACCCCCCGAGGGATATGTAGGGGACGTGTGTGTGATATTCACTCGGCTGTGTGCTGCGATCCACCTCCACACCCCAGAGCCTTCTCACTGGGGGGCTAGACCTCTCAGGTGCAGAACTGGTTGCCTGGTTTCGGGTCAATGGGTATAAAAGACTGCGGAGATTGAAGCTGGAGCCCTTCCAAATATAACGTTGTCATGTACAAATAAAGCAAACCGAAACAAAACAGTAAAATGTTTAAACTTTCAATCAGCAGATGTCACAAAGTGCTTTTATAGAAATCCAGCCTAAAACCCCAAAGAGTGAGCAATGCAGACGCAGAAACACGGTGGTTAGGAAACTCCCTAGAAAGGCAGGAACCAGGATCTGAGGGGTGGCCAGTCGTCTTCTGGCTGTGCCGGGTGGAGATTATAAGAGTACATGACCATTAAGGCAGGATAGTTCTTCAAGATGTTCATACTGTAGATGATGATGATCAGTGGTTAACTTCTTATGGTATAGGGGACGCTTGCGTCCCACTTGGCCAAAAGCCAGGGGAAATGCAGCGCGGCAAATTCAAATAAAATGATATAAAAATCAAACTTTTTCATTAAATCACACATGTAAGATACTAAATTAAAGCTACAATCATTGAATCCAGCCAACATGTCAGATTTTTAAAAAGGCTTTTCGGTGAAAGCATATGCTATTATCTGATGATAACACAACAGTAAACAAAGAGGGTAGCATATTTCAACCCTGCAGGCGCTACACAAAACGCTGAAATAAAATATAAAACATGCCTTGCCTTTGACGAGCTTCTTTTGTTGGCACTCCAATATGTCCCATAAACATCACAATTGGTCCTTTTGTTCGATTAATTCCGTCCATATAGATCCAAAATGTCCATTTATTTGGCACGTTTGATCCAGAAAAAAACTGCTTCCAAATTGCGCAACGGCACTACAAAATATTTCAAAAGTTGCCTGAAACTTGCCAAAACATTTCAAACTACTTTTGTAATACAATTTTAGGTATTTTTAAACGTTAATAATCAATCAAATTGAAGACTGGTCTGTGTTCAATACAGGAAGACTACAAACCAAGCTACTTTTCAAGTCTTGCGCAACTCTCAACAGTGTTACGCAGTTCCTAGATGGCCATACTTCTTCATTGCACAAAGGAATAACCTCAACCAAATTCCAAAGACTGGTGACATCCAGTGGAAGCGGTAGGAACTTAAAACAAGTTCCTAAGAAACATTATTTCCCAATGACAACTCACTGAACAGAGACTTTAAAAAACAACATTCTGAACGGTTAGTCCTCTGAGTTTTGCCTACTACATACGTTCTGTTATACTCAGACATTATTCAAACAGTTTTAGAAACTTCAGTGTTTTCTATCCAAATCTACTAATAATATGCATATCTTATATTCTTGGCATGAGTAGCTGGAAGTTGAAATTGGGCATGCTATTTATACAAAAGTGAAAATGCTGCCCCCTATACCTTAAGTTAAAAAGGGTGCAACAGGTCAGCACCTCAGGAGTAAATGTCAGCTGGCTTTTCATATCTGAGGGAGGGGAGAGAGGTCTGTGACAAGGTAGTACGTCATGGTTCACCACTTTGCGACGTTCCTATGATCGTAAAGTAAACATCTCCAGTATTTTAATTTGTCTGAGATAGAAGTAGATGTGTCAAATATGAACAAAATGAAATGCTTTAATGCTTGTCTTTTGAGATGGAAAGTAAAATAAGGTGTGTGTGTGTGTGGCCATGTTAAACCAAACCACACTAAGACGGTAATGTTTCAGTTGTAAACTCGGCAGAAAAAGAAACGTCCTCACTGTTAACTGCGTTTATTTTCAGCAAACCTAACATGTGTAAATATTTGTATGAACATAACATAAGATTCAACAACTTGAGACAAACTGAACAACTTCCTCAGACATGTGACAAACAGAAATGGAATGTGTCGGTGGTCAAAAGTAAGTGAGTGTCTGGTGTGGCCACCAGCTGCATTAAGTACTGCAGTGCATCTCCTCATGGGCTGCACCAGATGTGCTAGTTCTTGCTGTGAGATGTTACCGCACTCTTCCACCAAGGCACCTGCAAGTTCCCAGACATTTCTGGGGGGAATGGCCCTAGCCCTCATCTGATCCAACAGGTCCTAGACGTGCTCAGTGGGATTGAGATCTGGGCTATTCGCTGGCCAAGGCAGAAGACTGACATTCCTGTCTTGCAGGAAATTACACACATATTTACGAATTATTTTTGAAATACATGGTCTTGAAAAAGTTTTTTTGTTTGTTGCTGAGTTGACAATGCACCTTTTGCACTAATCATCCTCACTGTTTTTGTTTGCGCAGTGACACCAGGCAGTTATCGGCCTAATAGAATCACCCTCTTGGGTTAGCTAGAGATGTACTGGTTTCTGCATAATCCGGTTAGCTATGGGTACTGGTTTCTGTATAATCCGGTTAGGTAGGGGTACTCTGGTAGGCTCCCCTCACTCTCTAACGACGGTGGAAATGTATGTCTCCTGTACACTTAGGAAGGGTGTTTCATTCAACTCGGTGAGGTTCTTAGCTGTATTGACAGAAAAAAAAACTTAGGGTTGTCTGTTGTAAAGGTGTCTGCAAAGCAGAAAATATAATGATTCTAAAGACATGGGCATCGTGTGTGTGTGAGAACTCTGGGTCATTAGCAGTAAAACTGTCTCTCCCTGCCTACACATCCATTGTCAAAATAAAAGCCTTCCACTAATTTGAAGCCTGAGCTCGCACTCTCACACTGTACACAGACTGCAACACACACAAACTGATGATTCCCGAGACCTAAACATTGAAGCACTGTCTCTCAGCCGAGTGATTAAGACATTGCGCCCAGTGGGGGGCATCAGGTGGTCATGTGGGGAGTGGAGACCCCTGGGGACAGAGCACACAGCAGGGGTCACAGCGTGACATCTCACCCGTGCCATTGAGCTTAATATCTGTGAAGGAACTGCTGAAACACAGAGTATAATCACCCTCAGCGTCAGCCTCTTCAACATCCGTTAGGTACCAACCAGGCTTTAGCATTAACACCATCTAACGGGAAATTAACTAAACCCACAACACTATCCATAGTTATTCATCTATATGTTACATAACTTTTTGTTGCCTGCTGGGTTTTTGTGTTAAGTGCATTTCAGTGGGTGGTTGCAATGACTGAATGTGTATTATAGCTGTGATCTAAAGCAGGGAAACATTAAAATGGCGAAACCTCAATCCATTTGACACCTGGACGTGTGAATGTACATTATCTAGCTGTGGAGTGCTGAGTGGAAGCTTTTTCTCTATGTTGTGCCCTGTTTGATTTCCTCACTGGAATCTATGTCCAGTTGCAGTGGTGGGCAGGTAGATATGCTGCCAGATCTCTGCTACTGTGGCTCAAATGGTGGTGGCGCAAGAGGAAGTGGCTGTGAGGGAATAAATACTGTGTGCGTAACAGAACAGTACCTAGTGTGATTGCTTGCTTATCGATGATAATGGACTTGATTTATTTAGCGCTTTTCCAAGTGCCCAAAGCCCTGTATGTCAGTACTGTAGTAGTTTAAGTGAGCACTTAAATCACCAACCACCCCAAGAAGTAATTTTGATGTCGCTGCTAATTTACATCAAGAACAATTAGGAAAGAGAAAAATACAGTACAGAAAAGCCATGGTGTCGTTGATGCATAGTTTGTGTTCGAAATGGCACCCTTTTCCCTATATAGTGTACTTTTGACCAGAGCTATGGACTCTGGTCAAAATAAGGGTGGCAGGTAGCCTAGTGGTTAGAGCTTTGGACTAGTATCTGAGAAGTTGTCAGCTCTGGGATTTGCGGAAACTTGCGCCTGAACAAGGCAGTTAACCCACTGTTCCTAGGCCATCATTGAAAATAAGAATTTGTTCTTAACTGACTTGCCTAGTTAAATAAAATGTAGGGAATTGAGTGGTCAAAAGAACTGTATTATATAGGGTGTCATTCTCCTGTTCTTTCTCTCAATTAAAATCAAATGGCTTCATTGGCATGGGAAATGTCACTTTGGCAATGTAAACACAACCGAGCAACCTCTCATCCCAGTGTTATTGGCTCAGATCCTCCTGTGAGGAATAGCTTTCCCTGCTGGTAGCATTACACACCAACACCACAGAGAACCCCTAGCTGCCATTCTACCTGTCGGGAACCAATAGCCATCCATCTGTCCACCCTGTCGTCCAGTGTTTGCTTGAGTTCTCTTTAGAACAGCCTTGTAGTCTTCCAACATTTGTAGTTTGTTTTGGTCTTCAATGTGCAACAACTTAAATTTAAAAGTGGTGCCCCACTGTCTACCAGATAACTTTAAATTTAAGTTGCACTTTTTTCATTTGATGCCTGTTTTGATGCCTATTTTGGCATTAATACATGTAACATCAGTTTGCAAACAATGTAAAAACATTTTTTTATAATAATAATAATAATGCCAAATACATACTTGGTCTCTTTTTTTGCTTTCTTAAGGCGGCTCCAAAATGCAGGTGTCTTCAGCCTCGCTCTGTGCTTTCTGTGGCGGAAAATACAGAGCGTAGGGGTTGGTAATGTTCTCTAGTTGGGCCGTGATTGGCTCAGTGTTCTGTCACTCATGGGGACACTACGTCACCGCCAAATCTAAGGGTGAAGCTTCAGAATTTAAGCCACTTGGATGCTGCCGTAGTTACATTAGAAGTTCCCATCCAAGAAGGCTCAAGGTTATTGGCCACAGATAATTTTGTCAAATCACGTTACATCTACAGCAGCTTGATTGGACTGATCATGTCAACATGTATACTCTCAATCTTAGCTAGCAGTCATCATCATGAATCTAGTTGACAAGCTACTGGCATACACTTTTTTTCATCCTTGTCATATGAAGAGAAATAACGAAGAGAAATTATAGATAAAACATCAGTGCTCATCGGCCATTAACATTACAACAAGTTGGAAGTCGCAAATTAAACAATGAGTGGTTTGGAATGAATCAATGGCTAACTGCAAGCATTGCAAAGTAATCACTAGCCTGCTATTCAGTGGAGTGGGTGTGTGGTCCCCTTTCTGGGTTTAAGGGTCTCTTTTCCAAACTTAAAAGGATAAACATTCAGCATTGACCATGGTGTCAATCCAGCATGACATCTGCTGCTCTCAAAACAACTGGAAAGTCAGAAGTGGGAAATCTAATTTCAGTGAGTTCAAGACAACCGGGAACTCCGACTGGGAAAATGTTTTTGAACGGTTATCCAATTCAGAATTGGAAGTCGGGAACTCAGACCTCTTCCTAGAGCACCGACCTGAAGATCACTGACATCATCATGATTCTTGAACGCACCATAAATCGAGAGAATACCAGTCTTTGATGGCAAAGTTTGATGGCAAAATTTGCCCAAAGGACCACTGCGCCACCTTCCTGTTCAAGTGAGCACAACACAACAAGGTGAGTTCAAAAAGGTGTTGTCTGCTGCTGCAAAAATGATGTAATATGCCAAGGAGATATGTATACTGTAGTACTAAGTATACAGTACCAGTCAAAAGGTTGGACACCTACTCATTCCAGGGTTTTTCTTTTTGTTACTGTTTTCTACATTGTAGAACAATAGTGAGCACATCGAAACTATGAAATAACACGAAATAATGAAATAATCATTTAGTAACCAAAAGAGTTGTTACATTTGAGATTCTTCAAAGTATCTACCCTTTGCCCTGATGGCTGCTTTGCACACGCTTGGCATTCTATCAACCAGCTTCATGAGGTAGTCACCTTGAATGCATTTCAATTAAGTGTACCTTGTTAAAAGTACATTTGTTGAATTTCTTTCCTTAATGCGTTTGAGCCAATCAGTTGTGTTGTGAAAAGGTAGGGGTGGTATACAAAGATAGGGCTATTTGGCAAAAGACAGAGTCCATATTATGGCAAGAAAAGCTCTAAGCAAAGAGCAACGACAGTCCATTACTTTACTGTCATGAAGGTCAGTCAATACGCATCATTACAAGAACTTTGAAAGTTTCTTCAAGTGCAGTCGCAAAAACCATTAAGCGCTGTGAAACTGACTCTCTCATGAGGACCCAGGAAGACCCAGAGTTACCTCTGCTACAGAGCATAAGTTCATTAGTTACTGGCCTCAAATTGAAGCCCAAATAAATGCTTTGCAGATTTCATTTGAGATTTTTAGTTCCAACTAGTGTCTTTGTAAGACGCAGAATAGGTGAACGGATGATCTCCACATGTGTGGTTCCCACAGTGAAGCATGGAGGTGTGACTTGTTGGTTATTTATTTCAAGTTTAAGGCACACTTAACCAGCATGGCTACCATTGTGCAGTGATACACTATCCCATCTGGTTTGCACTTAGTCCCACTATCATTTGTTTTCATACACACCTCCAGACTGTATGGCTATTTGGGGAGAGTGATGGCATGCAGCATCAGATGACCTGGCCTCCACAAATCACCTGACCTCAACCCAATTGAGATGGTTAGGGATGATTTCACACTTTAACTAGGTAAGTCAGTTAAGAACAAGCTCTTATTTTCAATGAAGGCCTAGGAACAGTGAGCTAACTGCCTTGTTCATGGGCAGAACGACAGATTTTTACTTTGTCAGCTCGGGGATTTGATCTTGCAACCTTTCGGTTACTAGTCCAATGCTCTAACAACTAGGCCACCTGCCGCCCATATGATTCCATATGTTATTTCCCAGTTTTGATGTCTTCACTATTATTCAACAATGTCTAAAATAGTAAAAATAAAGAAACCCTTGAATGAGTGTGTCCAAACTTCTGACTGGTATTGTATGTTGTGTCATAAGCTGTTAGTAGCCCATGTGCCTCACCCTAATAATTTGGTCCCTTTTCCCCTTCTAATTTCACCTACTGTTCTGACTTGGTGGTGCACATGTAGCCTACAGTATAGCATGTTTTAGAGAAATGTAATCAGAATATTGTAAGAGCTTTCATTGTCTGCTTATATGCCTCTTTATTTATCCTAAGTTTCTGACTTGGTGTACAGGGAGAATACTGTAAGAACGGCTATGTTCCGAATTCTGTCGAGGTACATTTAGAAAGTGCTGAACAAATCGTTATATTGACTACGTCCATCCTAGCTCGCTCATTAACAGATTGCCTTTTATCCGCTCGTCGTCCCCTTATGCCATAGTTCGTAGATCTCAAAAGCCAGTAAAAACCACATTTGTTTAAGCAAGTCAGCCATATCAGCTATGTTTCTTTATAAGTCAGTAAATGAGGCTGAATTAACTGTTTCACTGCCAGACAAGGCTCTGCCTGTTGCCAGGTGTCGCAGTGGTAAGGTGTTGGGACTTGTGTGGGCACCGTTTGTCACAGTCATGTATTGTTTAGTGTTGTATAGATTTACATGCTAAAATCGCCCCTGCTGGTAGAAGTAAATTGATACCTAAACAGGAATTTAATCTTATATCGGAAATGAATTCATGAATTTGTTGGTATAATAGTAAAGCCCTTGGAAACACTATGGAAGTAAAGCACAAGTGTTTGCCACTTTCACAGCAAATTCTATTTTGTTCCATTTAGTTAAATTACTAGCCTCAGATTACATAGCTTATATAAGTATATTCTCAACATTGAATGGGCCAACCTATTTCTATCTCAATTAGGCAGTGTTATTAGGACTGTGTGTTTAATCCATGCAGGGCTGACACTGGTAAGGGAGTGATTTCCCTGCTCTGAACAGTCCTGCTGCTAAATGTTCATTACATCTCCTCTAACTACCCAATGTCCTCGACTGAAATAATTCCCCTAACAGAGGGACTTCTTATCTAAAAAATTATTCAAATGTTCTGTTTTATCATTTACGGTCAACTGGCCAACTGAGTGAAAATTGACTCTGAAATAATTGCTGAATATCAGCCGGCCCATTGCACCGCAGTGTTTATTTATATATCTCCTTATTTTGACATAGGTTTTAATGGCCCACTGTGGAGTGCAACTCATTACCCAGCACATATCTCTATCCTACATATGTAGAGGAACGTCTGATGTTATATGGTATTTTTCACTGCTGTTCAGCAGTGTGGGTAAGGGAGGTGGAGACCGGGAGGTTGGCTGTTTAGGGCTGTAGTCTGCTGGAGGCGTGAATAGAATAACTGTGCAGTACAATCTGTTCTGCTTCCTCAACAACCAGTGCCACTTCAGACATTTATGTACTGACATATCTGGCAGTACTGTAGCTTTCTAGCGTTTGTACAGTATGACCTTGCAGTACTTAAAATGCTTATTTCCATGGTCTTATGACAATAGATGCCCACAGGGCTAATGAGGTTAGGTCTTATCCTCCCAGGAAATGATTTGATAGAAAATGAATTAATTCAAACCATTTGATTTATATTCACTTGAAGTCAGAAGTTTACATCCAATTAGGTTGGATGTAACTACATTTTCAACTACTCCACAAATTTCTTGTTAACAAACTATAGTTTTGGCAACTACTTTGTGCATGACACAAGTAATATTTCCAACAATTGTTTAGACAGATTATTTCACTGTATCACAATTCCAGTGGGTGAGAAGTTTACATACACTAAGTTGACTGCCTTTAAACTGCTTTGAAAATTCCAGAAAATTATGTCATGGCTTTAGAAGCTTCTGATAGGCTAATTGATGTCAATTGGATGTGTACCTGTGGATATATTTCAAGGCCTACCTTCAAACTCAGTGCCTCTTTGCTTGACATGTACAGTGGGGCAAAAAAGTATTTAGTCAGCCACCAATTGTGCAAGTTCTCCCACTTAAAAATATGAGGCCTGTAATTTTCATCATAGGTACACTTCAACTATGACAGACAAAATGAGAAGAAAAGAAATCCAGAAAATCACATTGTAGGATTTTTATGAATTTATTTGCAAATTAGGGTGGAAAATAAGTATTTGGTCACCTACAAACAAGCACGATTTCTGTCTCTCACAGACCTGTAACTTCTTTAAGAGGCTCCTCTGTCCTCCACTTGTTACCTGTATTAATGGCACCTGTTTGAACTTGTTATCAGTATAAAAGACACCTGTCCACAACCTCAAACAGTCACACTCCAACCTCCACTATGGCCAAAACCAAAGGGCTGTCAAAGGACACCAGAAACTATTGTAGACCTGCACCAGAATGGGAAGACTGAATCTGCAATATGTAAGCAGCTTGGTTTGAAGAAATCAGCTGTGGGAGCAATTATTAGGAAATGGAAGACATACAAGACCACTGATAATCTCCCTCGATCTGGGGCTCCATGCAAGATCTCACCCCGTGAGGTCAAAATGATCACAAGAACAGTGAGCAAAAATCCCAGAACCACACGGGGGGACCTAGTGAATGACCTGCAGAGAGCTGGGACCAAAGTAACAAAGCCTACCATTAGTAACACACTACGCCGCCAGGGACTCAAATCCTGCAGTGCCAGACGTGTCCCCCTGCTTAAGCCAGTACATGTCCAGGCCCGTCTGAAGTTTGCTAGAGAGCATTTGGATGATCCAGAAGAAGATTGGGAGAATGTCATATGGTCAGATGAAACCAAAATATAACGTTTTGGTAAAAACTCAACTCTTATTTGGAGGACAAAGAATGCAAAGAACACCATACCTACTGTGAAGCATGGGGGTGGAAACATCATGCTTTGGGGCTGTTTTTCTGCAAAGGGACCAGGACGACTGATCCGTGTAAAGGAAAAAATGATTGGGGCCTTGTATCGTGAGATTTTGAGTGACAACCTTCCATCAGCAAGGGCATTGAAGATGAAACGTGGCTGGGTCTTTCAGCATGACAATGATCCCAAACACACCGCCAGGGCAACAAAAGAATGGCTTCGTAAGAAGCATTTCAAGGTCCTGGAGTGGCCTAGCCAGTCTCCAGATCTCAACCCCATAGAAAATCTTTGGAGGGAGTTGAAAGTCTGTGTTGCCCAGCAACAGCCCCAAAACATCACTGTTCTAGAGGAGATCTGCATGGAGGAATGGGCCAAAATACCAGCAACAGTGTGAGAACCTTGTGAAGACTTACAGAAAACATTTGACCTCTGTCATTGCCAACAAAGGGTGTATATAACAAAGTATTGAGAAACTTTTGTTATTGACTTTTACTTATTTTCCACCACGATTTGCTAAATAAATTCAGAAAAAAATCCTACAAGGTGATTTTCTGGATTTTTTTTTCTAATAATTTTGTCTGTAATTGAAGTGTACCTATGATAAATTACAGGCCTCATCTTTTTAAGTGGGAGAACTTGCACAATTGGTGGCTGACTAAATACTTTTTTGCCCACTGTATATATAACTGTTTGGTCATAATGACCATTGTTATGTTTGGAGGAAAAAGGGGGAGGCTTGCAAGCTGAAGAACACCATCCTAACCGTGAAGCATGTGGGTGGCAGCATCATGTTGTGGGGGAGCTTTGCTGCAGGACGAACTGGTGCACTTCACAAAAATAGATGGCATCATGAGGGAGGAAAATTGTGGATATGTTGAAGCAACATCTCAAGACATCAGTCAAGAAGTTAAAGCTTGGTCGCAAATGGGTCTTCCAAATGGACAATGACCCCAAGTATACTTCCAAAGTTGTGGCAAAATGGCTTAAGGACAACAAAGTCAAGGTATTGGAGTGGCCATCACAAGGCAATGCTACCAAATACTAATTGAGTGTGTGTAAACTTCTGACCCACTGGGAATGTGATGAAAGAAATAAAAGCTGAAATAAATCACTATTTATTTTGACATTTCGCATTCTTAAAATAAAGTGGTTATGCTAACTGACCTAAGACACAGAATTTTTACTATGATTAAACGTCAGGAATTGTGAAACTGAGTTTAAATGTATTTGGCCAAGGTGTATGTAAACTTCCGACTAACTAGATACGCAGTTCGTCACACTTTTCTAGATCCATGGGTTGTCCACAATCAAAGCAAACATAAATAGCTTTAGTTTTTATAAAAGAGAATCTGGTCCTACTGATACATTAGGGAAGTAAAGGGAATACCTCGGAGGCAGTAATCACTCTTCTAGATCCACGGACTGTTCATGTGCTGCCTATGTAGTAAAATGGAAACTGATCCACACGCAGATTTATGGACGGGACATGTGCCTTACACATGTCAAGCCAACGTTATAAGGGGAAAAAGGGGTTGCTCCAATTCAGGAAACCTGGCGATGTGCATTCCTACATTTTATGTAATTGTAAAGTTGTTTTTGAGAGAAAACGTGCAGCTGTTTTTGGGTTTTCCCAGCAGGCTGATTTTAATAGGCATAACACCAAACTAATAGACCAATGAATGTTGTTTTGTAAGAAAGTGTCGCTTGTGTTTTTATGTCGGAGGCAAAGCTTCAGTTGCTATTTTTTGCAAAACCACTACAAATAACTAGTAGTAAACTGGAAAATTAAAACAGTTGTAAAATAGTTTACTAACAATCCCATCAGCCATTTCTAAACCAGCGAGAAGTCTGATGTCCAGAACAGTATGTGATTGATTGTCAAGTCCAGAGAACCAAACAGAGTTGATGTTATCCCTCAGATGTAGGCAGGCAGGCACTCTGCTTTCCAGGGAAGACAGACAGCAGTTCTGAAAACGGACACTTAAATGGGCAGATACCCTGGCCTATCCTTCAACCATCAGGAGGATGAAAGGAAATGGTAAGGATCACACAGAGAACAGACAGACCGGTCCTGTATCCTCCCACACACGCTCCCCATGCCATGAGGAATATGAAAACCAGACTTTAAAGAAACTCAAACAAATAAACAAGCAAATAAAAGTATATTCTACCGAACAAAAATGAACGCAACACGTAAAGTGTTTCATGAGCTGAAATAAAAGATCCCAGTAATCTTCCATTATGTACAAAAATCTTCTTTCTCAAATTTGGTGCATATTTGTTTACATCCCTGTTAGTGAGCATTTCTCCTTTACCAAGATAATCCAACCACCTGCCAGGTGGTATATCAAGAAGCTGATTAAACAGCGTGATCTTTACAATACAAGGCCACTAAAATGTGCAGTTTTGTCACAACACAATGTCATATTTATGTCTCTAGTTGAGGGTGCATGCAATTGGCATTCTGACTGCTGCAGGAATGTCCACCAGAGCTATTTCCAGAATGTTTTATTTCTCTACTATAAGCCGCTTCCGACGTCATTTGTAGAGAATTTGGCAGCACGTCCAACCGGTTTCACAACCTCAGACCACGTGTAATCACAACAGCCCAGGACCTCCACATCCAACTTTGAACAGATTACAGTCAATAGCCTGATCAACTATATGCGAAGGAGATGTCGTGCTGCATGAGGCAAATGGTGGTCACCAGATACTGACTGACTGGTTTTCTGATCCACGCCCCTACTTTTATTAAAGGTATCTATAACCAACAGATGCATATCTGTATTCCCAGTCATGTGAAATCCGTAGCTTAGGGCCTAATGAATTTATTTCAATTGACTGATTTGTAACCCATCGCCTCGATTCGGTCTTATCTAGCAAAATTTGAAATGGTGTTATGGCCATTGGATAAAAGTAAAGACCCAGCGCTTCAAAATGGTATATCATACACTGCAGTTGAGGTACAATGGGAAAGTAATTCTGCTTTGATATTAGATAAACTTGTAACCCCATTTTTAAGAAAATTGCCCCTGAATGTTTTGGTACACCTACTGGAGAGCTCTTCTTTGTCTACACCTATTCAGCATCATTCACACCCTCTTAAGCCTTAGCCTCACCAATCTCTTTACAATAAGGAAAAACTCCTGGTAAAAATACTTTATGTAGTCCTTGGTCTATATCGTAATCTGACTTTAAAGTGTCCAGATAAAAATATTGTAAAAATATTATTAGAAGCTTACCCAGACACTGTGAAATAAATGCTGTAACCCCCCCCCCCCCCCCCCAGCCACATCTAGCTAAGTGGATGAGTCACTAGTGTCTAAACATGAACACATGTTCATGAAATACAATAGATGGCCATAATCACCCCCAGACACACTTGGCTAACTTGATGGTTCATGTAAACTTCATCTTGCAAAGTGGAGTCTTTGTTTATGTAACTAGCTACATGTCTAAACAAATGAACCATAATCACAACCCTTAGCCACAGTACGAATGGATTGTCATAGCTTGCTACTATGCATGAAATGCTGGAGTATGACTCTGTAGGTAGCTAAAGCTAGTTAGCTAACATTTGGCTATAACTAGCATTGCAAATGGTTTTCTGACATACAAATAATATTACTACACAGATCATACATGTAAAGTGAGCCAGCAAGCTAACATTCGTTTGCTAGTTAACGGTATGCTTTAACTTGTAATGAAAACAACTTGGACAAAATTCAAAACGTATAATATCTTAGAATGTAGCTAGACTCTTACCTGCATACATGGATGAATGCTTCACGGCAGCGTGTATTTTCAGTTTGGTTTGTAGCTAGCTACAACTTGTTTGGCCTGTTATGTCAAGTCACTCCCGTTCACACTGACTTTTATTATCTACACATACTGAGCAGCTCATGTTATAGACAGAAGCGTGCTACATGACAGACCAATCCGAACTCGTCTCTTGGCATGTCCAGCCCATGCATTATCTCAGCCAATCATGGCTAGTAGGAAGGTTCCTGACTTTTTCCGTGGTTAAATAAACTAGGCTCTTAATTTAACAATTGTATTCGTATTGATGGCATATAGGTTTGTTATTAAGGCACATGAAAGTTCACATGTTCCAGAAGGCATTCTGCCAAAAAACACATTAAGAAAAAGTCCTTCTGTAGCTCAGTTGGTAGAGCATGGCGCTTGTAACGCCAGGGTAGTGGGTTCGATCCCCGGGACCACCCATACGTAGAATGTATGCACACATGACTGTAAGTCGCTTTGGATAAAAGCGTCTGCTAAATGGCATATTATTATTTATATTATATGTTTAAGTGCCTCTACTGTGAAGTAGTGATCTGCAACATTTGCCTAGCTTGAAACGGGTCACCTTTCCTTATGTACTGTAACTCAGTCAAGTCTTTTAAATTGTATGTTGCGTTTATATTTTTGTTCAGTGTAGAATTTGGCTGGTCCTCATTTATTTGCAAAACGAGTTAATGCAGGATGGGATTAATTAGAACAGATTTTTATCAATAAATTAATAACTTGACATTCTGTTTATGTATGTGGCATGCTATTATTGTGTTGGCTAATGTGTTGATTTTTTATTTGAATTGTGTTTCAATGCAGTTTGACATCACCGTCTAATTTTGATTCAGCTAATTAGTTATTTCTCTCTGTCTGGATTGTTGTTTTGAATGTTTCAATCTTTTATATTTCTCACACATTTTGTTCAGAAAGAAAGCAACCACAACAAAATGAAATGAATTCTACCATAGAGCCATTCTCCCCTGTCCTCTTCCTCACTGTTGATCCTCTGCTCAGAGTATCAGAAACATTCTCCCTTGGAGTGATGCGGCAGGGTCACTACCCTTCTACCCCGCCGTTTCTTCTGGCCGAACCCCCAGACCAAGGCAGATGTCATCCACAGTGCCCCACCATGTCTATTTCTCCCTCTTCACATCTTTTTAATTTCATTAAAAATATATATTTTTACCAATTGGGTTAGCTGCCACTTCTGGGTCTGAGAGGAGGGCTCTTGTTTTGGCAGTAGAAATCGATAGCCATTACAGGGTAGGGAAATGGTGCTTCTCTCTGTGTCAATCTGGCCCAGTGCCTGACAGCTTGCCCTGCCTGATGGCTGTCATCTTACTTAATTGCTTTACTAATATAATCCGCTACTCTGACTGGAACTGGGTCAGCAAAGCCCTTTTGGATCAGGCCCGGATATGATGCTGTCCCTACTACTCTCTAATTATTTCACTATGGGCCCCCGTATTGTTATTTTGGGACATAGGCCTACTCATTATGTTAGGCTTTGCTCAATTAAAACCGAAACATTCAAAACTTAAGAATTTTTATTTAACTAGGCAAGTCAGTTAAAAACAAATTCTTACTTTCAATGATGGCCTAGGAACAGTGGGTTAACTGCCTTGTTCATGGGCAGAACGACAGATTATTACTTTGTCAGCTCGGGGATTTGATCTTGCAACCTTTCGGTTACTAGTCCAACGCTCTAACCACTAGGCCACCTATTATCGTGCTGGGGCTGCACTTGGCTTTGAATCAGTAAAACAAGGTTTTCTGTGAAGAACAAGAATTCTGAAGTAGTTTAGTGGTTTTACATCAGAAAACTGAATGCCAGTTTTGATTGAATAGTCTAGAGCAGTGGTTCTCAAACCTTTTATAGTCCCGTACCCCTTCAAACATTCAACCTCGAGCTGCGTATCCCCTCTAGCACCAGGGTCAGCGCACTCAAATGTTTTTTTGCCATTATTGAAAGCCCACCACACACGCACTGTGATACATTTATACATAAGAATGAGTGCGTTTTTTTTTTCACAACCCGGCTCGAGGGAAGTGACAGAGTTCTTATAGGACCAGGGCAATAATAATATAATTATCAATAATTTTGCTCTTTATTTAAACATCTTACATATAAAACATTATTTGTAAATTGTGAATAACTCTCCATAGGTTAATGAGAAGGGTGTGCTTGAAAGGATGCACACAACTCTACAATGCTGTATTGGAGAGAGTCTCTTACATTTTCCACACACAGTCTCTGCCTGTATTTAGTTTTCATGCTAGCGAGGGACGAGAATCCACTCTCACATAGGTACGTGGTTGCAACGGGCATCAGTGTCTTAACAGCCGATTTGCCAAGGCAGGATACTTTGAGCACAGCCCAGACCTCTGGCAGTGGCTTCTGATTTTAAATTCAATTTTCACAGAACCGCTTGTTTAAATTTCAATGAGGCTCTTGTCATATTGGCATAAATGGATCGGGAAACAGGCGCAGGAATGCGCAATAGGGGTTTTTATTTCCCAAATTACAGCGTGCCGTGTACAGGCACGGGGACGAAGACCAAACTAACATTATACTAAACACAGGGTAGATACCCAAACAAAAGAGCGAGGAGAATCTTGAATAAATAACACAAGTGCACAATGATCCCACACGAGACAAGACCCGGAATCATCTGCGCAATACAAGTGGCACGAAAGCCAAAACAACACAGCACAGGTACTCACACAACCAACGGACATTGGAACAATAATTGACAGCCCAATGGAAACCAAAGGGCACATTTTAAACAATTACAATCAGTGGGAATGGGGACCAGGTGTGCATAATGACACAGTTTCCGGAGGGATCCGTGACGGCTCTCTTGTTCAAATAACGAATCCAGTTTTGTGTCATCCGTTTCGGGAAAGTACCTGCGTAATTGTGCACCCAACTCACTCAGGTGCTTCGCTTCATCACATTTGACATTGTCCGTAACAAATCATACAATGATGGAAAACCAGTGTGTTTTCCTTGTTAATGCAGACAAGAGAAGAGCTCCAACTTCTTAATCATAGCCTCAATTTTGTCCCGCACATTGAATATAGTTGTGGAGAGTCCCTGTAATCCTAGATTCAGATCATTCAGGTGAGAAAAAACATCACCCAGATAGACCAGTCGTGTGAGAGATTCGTCATCATGCAAGCGGTCAGACAAGTGAAAACTTTAAGCTTGTCTCTCAATTAAAATAAACGTGTCAATACTTTGCCCCTTGATAACCAGTGCACTTCTGTATGTTGTAAAAGCGTAACATGGTTGCTGCCCATATCATTGCATAATGCAGAAAATACACAAGTTCAGGGGCCTTGCTTTAAAAAAGTTCACAGTAAAAATGGTTGTGTCCAAAACATCTTTCAAGCTGTCAGGCATTCCCTTGGCAGCAAGAGTCTCTCTGTGAGAGCTCCACCATAAAACTGTAGGCCTACATATGTGTGCTCTTCTGAAGCCCAAGTCCTTGGAGCTACAGTGTTCCTTGTTGTTTACATTCTCAGCGTAGACTACAGGTAGCCATTTTAAACAACCTAGCCTAAGTATAGACGAAGGAGTAGTGGCTAGTAGTCCTGTCAGTCTTGGGGCCCATGGCCAGGAATTACCGAGACCTCACTCTGGGAGAATAAGAAAATACCTTTGCAGGATTGAGGCTGATAAAGTCCCTTGTGGTTGACACGTTGCTAATAAACTACAAGAGCATCTTAAAACATTTTTTTTTCCTGTTCTATCATGATATTTTCAGTTTTTTTGGGTGTGCTTACACTGTTTTCATTCTGAGGGGAAAATGTCTTTATAGCTACAGGCCGACACTTGAAAAGACCTAGTCTGAGCATAGACGAGGGACGAGGGCTAGTAGTCCTGTTGACGGAGGCAGGGCTTGGAGCCAGAAACAGTCAAGGCTTGATTCTTTCCCCTCTTGTTTAATGGAGCGTGCAGAGGCCCATAGTGTACTTGCTGCTGCTCTGGACCTACTTGTTGAGTCAAAATGGCCTCTGTCCTTCCTTTCTGCGATCGGCACAGTGGAACAATAAGACCAAGGTGGAACAGCTGGACAAGCCATTTGAGTAAAGAGGCTTCCTGTAGGTTACTGCTGTTGTAGACTCTGCACTCCCACTCCCTACTCACAAAATAAAGACTTCCCTTTCATGGCCATAAAAGGACACAAACTCGGCATCAATGCCATTTCAGTTCACTCCAAGGTGTTATGATGGAGTGCCGTATTCAGACGTATAAACTCACCATATAGCCCTAATGGAAACCCAGAGGTAGGCCTAATATTAGTTTTCACACCTCCAGGCCTTTAGGAGCATTAGCAACCTTATGCTGGATTTAAACATATAGGACTGACCCCAACCTTACTGAGCTAGTTCAAATGTTTTTCTTAGCCATCCCAGTAGAGCTTGGCTTGGCTAAATTTGGTCCTATAGTGTGAATCAGACAATACAGTAAGCTAACAGGCTACTTGGCTTTATCAGTGCCCTGCCCAAGAGACCAGGGCAGATCCTCCATTCCCCTCACTGTGTCTCTGTCCATCCCTAATCTTGTGTCTTTTGACCCGTATCTCTCGCAGATACCAAAGACAATCTGAGCGAAGCATCTTTTGATGGCGGAAAGTGAAAGTCCAGCTGTCGCCTCGACAATGTGTTTGGTTAGGAGGATTCTGGGGGCTGAACAGAATCAGAGTGTTGTGAATAGCGTCGCCACCGGACGGACTGGGTTGTTTTTTTAACTCTTTGTCATGGGAACTTACTGTTGACATTGGTGAATGGTAAAAAATCTACATTTTGTTCACTCACAAAAATTCCTCTAGATCTTAAGAAACTCCGAGACCGAGACCAATCTAAGAAATCCCTGTCTCTCTCTCTCACTCACTGCTGACCTTGCTCTCCAGATTCTATTCAGATGTGAATGCCAAAGCAATCAGACGGAGAGGCATTGACATGTACACCCGGAGGACGCATTTGCGAGTCAAATCACCCCCCGCTATTCTGGCTCGCTGGTAAACAGTATTTTGAAGATGCATTTGTCGAGTAGTGAGGGAGGAAGAGGAGAGACGTATCAGACAGAAACAGAGATGATGACAAGTCTTCCATTAGTAGGATCTTTTCACTGCCTTCTGAAATGGCTTCATTTATATTCATGTGTGTATTTGACCTGTTGTTAGTTGATATTCATGTGTGTATTTGACCTGTTGGTAGTTGATATTCATGTGTGTATTTGTCCTGTTGGTAGTTGATATGCATGTGTGTATTTGACCTGTTGGTAGTTGATATTTATGTGTGTATTTGACCTGTTGGTAGTTGATATTCATGTGTGTATTTGACCTGTTGGTAGTTGATATTCATGTGTGTATTTGACCTGTTGGTAGTTGATATTCATGTGTGTATTTGTCCTGTTGGTAGTTGATATGCATGTGTGTATTTGTCCTGTTGGTAGTTGATATGCATGTGTGTATTTGACCTGTTGGTAGTTGATATTCATGTGTGTATTTGACCTGTTGGTAGTTGATATTCATGTGTGTATTTGACCTGTTGGTAGTTGATATTCATGTGTGTATTTGACCTGTTGGTAGTTGATATTTATGTGTGTACTGCTGTAAGCCATTGATGGTGTATGTCCTCTTCTGACAATGACCAATTGAGTCCATCAGTTAGACAGTGGGATGGGCAGTGGTGGCTGGTTTGACCTAGAAACGGAAGAAAACAAATGGGAGGCACAACGTTTTGGAAAAAGGCAACGAGGCGCGGCATCTGAGATTTGTACCACCGTTGAGGCTATTTTTGGACATTCCCCTGGATTTTATCAGACTAGCGTTTCCCACTGTGCAAGCCTTGCAAATCCCTGATGTGAGGTGCGATGAAATGTTTTCATTCAAACGTTCTGTGATGTCGGCCAGCGGGGAGGTACAGAACGGATCAAAAAAAGCAGTCAAGTATATAATAACCTTGTAAAGACATCAGCACTGTGCGTTTGTCTCTGATATTTATTTTTATGAATGGATCTATTCTGCGGTTAAGCAATTGTCAAGGCTTTGTGTGAGGTGTAATCCTCCTAGAATTATGATAACATTCACGGAATTGTGTATGAGTCATATCCCCTATATAGTGCAGTGTACTACTTTAGGCCAGAGTTGTGAGTTGGGCCTACATGGAATAGGGTGCCATTCCATATGGAACCTGGCTGAGGTGAGATGGTGACATACCGGATGATGATGGACACATCGGGGCGATTTCATTGAGATCAAAACTAGCCAAGTGTTTAACAACTCTTCACGGTGGTCTGGGTAGCAGTCGGGAGAAAATGGATTCTACAGAACATTCTCTGCAGTGGTCCCATTAATCACACTGATGACTGTCATTCCTGATCTATTATACTTCCTGGACTATTATGTGATATATTTATTATCGTAAATCGATTCTAAAGACCATTGAAATTAGGTGACAGAATTGTACTGTTTCCCATCCTCGCCATACACACCCTATTCGTTTTAGTGCCTTTTTAGACCTGAATGTAGACCGGTTGACACCCTGAAACCCCCACTGAACAGTTTTCATGGAGCAACCTTATTTGGGTCAACAAATTGTTGACCACATGAATCCAATTAATCCCCCCTATCAACTACAATATGAGGCATGGAGCTATACGTACCAGTCCACATAAGTATTCTTAAACAGTTGAAGTTAAATACCCTCAGTAACAGCACTGGAATTTCAGACCGCTCAACTCCTAGACTTGAGGTCAAGTTTGATAGTGGCGGTCTTAAACACTGTTTTATGATTGGTCTAATTGGAGTGACCAGTCATTAGCCTTGTTTTATTACTCTGGCGCTCCTTCGTCCATTTTACGATTCCCTCTGAGCCGAGGACAGTCCTGATGAGTCACGTCCTGTATAAGGACGAGAGGTGTGTGTGTGTGTGTGTGTGTGTGTGTGTGTGTGTGTGTGTGTGTGTGTGTGTGTGTGTGTGTGTGTGTGTGTGTGTGTGTGTGTGTGTGTGTGTGTGTCATAAGACAACATTGTAAGGACACGATGCGAGGCTTTAGCTTCATTCATCTTTCATTACTCAAGTCCTTCAGTCCTTCTCACCATAATCAAATTTCCCCTTTCTCATCCGCAGACAAAACAAGCTCAGTATTAAGTTAGTTTCCAGAGTCTCGGTGGCATGCTTTATAAAGATGCCCAGAGTATTAGGAGGATTTAATTTCTGCCTTTTGACAATGAGGTCTGAAGCGTCCCATTTTAGTCACAAGTCAGCATGCAAGGACATAATCAAATTTAGAGCTTCTCTTTTTGAACTGCCTTGACTTACTTTTTGACTTACTTTTTGGGTTGTGAAATACCAATGGTGCAGTAGTACTGTACCCAAATACAATAGTTTATCAGCTCTTTGTTATTAGACATAAATGATTGTCCCTCGGTGAAGATATGATTAACTAAGCAATTTAGTGTTTATTATTGTTATGTCCAGTCAGTCTCTGATATGATTAAGACAGGTGGGTGTATGAATCAGAGAAGGACTGCGGTGATGGGCAGTTCTGATAAGGTACTCCGTGTGTGTGTTCAGTTGGTTGCAGTGATAAGCCATTGTGTTGTGGGCAATGGTTTGATACAGGGCTTGCTACAGAGAATTGGGGAGGTGGTAGGGGGAGGAGGGTTTAGTTTATTAGTTTCATGCACAGGGTACAGTGAAATTCTTGAGCTTCGAGCTCCAACAGTGCAGCTCAAGAGAAGTGAATGGGACAATAATACTAATTATAATATTTACAACTGTAGCAATGATAAATGTCCATTAGGGGTTGGGGGTAAAATGTCCATAAGGGGAGAAGCAGGGGGGGTAGGAAGTCCGGTGGGCAGGAGGGGGACAAGGGGATGTAAGAAGGCTGGTGGGCAGCAGTGGGGGAAGGAAGTCTTGGGGGGCAGGAGGGGGATAAGGAGAGGCAGCAGGGGGTGTAAGAAGGCCGGTGGACAGGGGGGCAGGACGCCTGGAGGTGGGGGAGCAGCAGTGTGGGCAGGAAGTCCGGGGGGGCAGGAGGGGGAGCAACATGGAGGGCAGGAAGTCCGGTGTGCAGGAGGGGGACAGGGTGAGCAGGTACAGGACTAGTGGTGGCTGATGGCAGCCTGATGGCATGTTTTTCTGGGGGGGCCAATCTGTCAGTTTTTGCCATACTCCTATACTACCCTTGGCTTGGGTGACTGAGGTCCCGAATGATCTTCTTGGCCTTCCTGCGCCTTCCTGTGACACCTGGTGTTGTAGGTGACCTGGAGGGCAGGCAGTGTGCACCCAGTGGTGTGTTAGGCTGAGCATACCACCCTCTCTAGAGCCTTGCGGACAGTTGTGGTGGAGTTGCCATACCAGGATGTGATGCAGCCCAGTAGTATGCTCTCTATGGTGCTCCTGTAGAACACTGAGGGCCCCTCTGGGACAGGTCACATTTTTTCAGCCTCCTGAGGTTGAAGAGTCACTGTGGTACCTTTACCATGGTGTCCATGTGATTTTGAACAAGCGAGTGTTACGGGTCGGTTGTTGTTCTCACGGGCTCTCCTCGGCGGCTTAGTTGTTATGCTCAAAGCATGAGAAAAAGGTGTTAATCTGGTCTGGTAGGGTGGCGTTGGTGTCCGTGACCTAACTGGCTTTCTTGAGGAGGAGGAGCTCTTTTTTTTATTTCTCCTAACACTCAAGGTTACGAATGGGGTTTGGGGAATCTGATCCTAGACCTGTGGTGAAGGGCTGTGCATGCATGTGTGAAAGAACAGACCTAGGGGTCAGCCTATGATGCCCAAACCCAATTTCTCCAGAAAGATCCAGACTGGCTGATGTAGGTCATGGGGGTGAACTTGCTCTGGGCAGCCAGTTGAACTCTCCTCTGTTCTCTACCATCCCAATCACATCCCAATCACATCCGTCTTGAACCAGACTGACCTTTCTAACCGTTAATGAGCGAAGAAAGGGGTTGAGACTGCAACAGAAGATCTTCTTTTCTTGTTCTCTGGTATTTTAGCGCCACTGTGCTAGAGGGTGTTCGTTGTTTCAGCCCAGCAGACATAGTAGGTTATTACTAAGGGGAAGTTGACTTTGTCTGATGGGCTTATGATGACTTACATACTAATACACAACACCTGTGTGTGTGTGTGTGTGTGTGTGTGTGTGTGTGTGTGTGTGTGTGTGTGTGTGTGTGTGTGTGTGTGTGTGTGTGTGTGTGTGTGTGTGTGTGTGTGTGTGTGTGTGTGTGTGTGTGTGTGTGTGTGTGTGTGTGTGTGTGTGTGTGTGTGTGTGTGTGTGTGTGTGTGTGTGTGTGCTGTACAATATAAATCATTAATTTATTTGCTGGCAGTACTCACAAACGGATCAATGTCACCTGCTATTTTCAACTGTTCACCTCTTGACCAATCAGGTCATTATTATAGAAGATTATGACTCATTCTCAATTCTATATACATCAGCCTGCCTGCACCTTTTAGATGAATTAGACACCTCTTATTTCCATGTTAAGCTGCCGTACTATAGCGTCATGGCAGTAAATGAATGGGAGACATGATCAGTGTATGTCCAAGCTGGGTGTTTGACGCAGTAATCCTGTCATGTTTTACACGGTGTCTGTCTGTGTGGGCTGCTGTCTGTGATTCAGATAAACTGTCTGAGATCAATAAGGCCCTAGCCTCTCAGACCATGTCTGACACACACACACACACGTGCGCGAGGCACACACACTCGCACACTAATTCTCGTACACTCACGTGTGCATGCACGCATACACACGCATACCTTATCTTGAAAATTAAATATTTTAACTTCACATAATTTACCCTGTCTAACGTCTCGGGTTGTGTTTTATGTCTAACTCTAATGATCAAAGCAGAGGTTTGTGTTTGTTTAAAGTATATCTCTCTCTTTCTCTTCTCTCTCCTTCGCTCTCATCTGCCTACTGGACAGGGCTTACAATAGATTTGATTTAGATTGTTCAGGTTCACCCTCAGGAGTGGTTTTGGTCCTGTTTTTGTTTTAAACAATCAGTGTATTTGGTCATTTTTAGATATACAGGGTAAAGTTGATGATTTCTTTCATAACGACGACAGCAATCACTTTGCAAAGTGCGCTGCATGGTCTAAGCAGGAGAAGAAAATAAGCTCACTAAAAACATTAGATTTTTCAATATAGTCATTGGTTATGTCATAGCTCATTTGTAAATTATAAATACTGATAAATACCTAATCTGCAAAGTTAATTAGTGGGTGATGGTGATTTCAGAACCAAAGTGGGGTGACAAAACCAGGCTGCACCCCCCCCCCCCATAATCTGATAGTGGTAGGTGCTCTTATGGTTCAGATCAGCTGCCTTCATAGTAAATGCACCATAGGCATACATAATTCACACATTTGAATATTTGTAGAAATTTAAGTAAATACCTAAAGTCAACTTGTGCATTGCATTATGAGATAAAGCAGATTGCGTTCTTCATTTCACCTGTCACATTATTTTACATTATGAAGCATATGTAGTCTCCCAAAATAGTTTCACCAGTCCCCTTTTTCGTTTGTAAATAGCACAACGGGAGTATTAGAGCTGGTGAGTCCATAGTGTTCTGTATCGGCGAGATGATCAACTTACATTTGTATGCAATTCACTACTACATATTTGCCATATCTTATCATGTCTAAGAGCTCTGGATGAGTTATCTGTACAGCTGCCATTTTTTCCCCTTGTGCTTCCTACTAGTGTCTTTTTCTCCTCCATTCACCCATATGCTTCAGAAAGTCATGTATCACAACTGTGTTAATTTGCACAATTTACACGCGAAAGTGGACTTTTAAATTTCCACACTCACTGAAAATGAAATTCGGTATCTACTAGCTGTGCTTGTATAACTTTATGAGCTGGATTTGCTACAGAAGCTAGGAGAGAGAAAGGCTGAGAGAGACTAGCGAGATGTGCAAGAGCTACACTAACACCTACTCATTCAAGGGTTTTTCTTTATTTTTACTATTTTCAACATTGTAGAATAACAGTGAAGATATCATCAAAACTGTGACATAACAGATATGGACTAGTGTAGTAACCAAAATAGTGTTAAACAAATCAAAATATATTTTATATTTGAGATCCTTCAAATAGCCACCCTTTGCCTTGATGACAGCTTTACACACTTGGCATTCTCTCAACCAGCTTCACCTGGAATGCTTTTCCAACAGTCTTGAAGGAGTTCCCACATATGCTGAGCACTTGTTTACTGATTTTTCCTTCACTCTGTGGTCCGACTGAACCCAAACCATCTCAATTTGGTTGAGGTCAGTGAATTGTGGAGGCCAGGTCGTCTGATGCAGCGCTCCATCACTCTACTTCTTGGTCAAATAGCCCTTAACAGCCTGGAGGTGTGTTTGATCATTGTCCTGTTGAAAAACAAATAATAGTCCCACTAAGCCCAAACCTTGCTGGTTGAGTGTGCCTTGAATTCAAAATAAATCAGTGTCACCAGCAAAGCACCCCCACACCATAACACCTCCTCCTCCATGCTTTACGGTGGGAAATGCACATGCGGTTCACCCACACCACATCTCACAAAGACACAGCAGTTGGAACCAGAAATCTCCAATTTGGACTCCAGGTCTAATGTTCATTGCTCATGTTTCTTGGCCCAAGCAAGTCGATTATTGGTGTCCTTTAGTAGTGGTTTCTTTGCAGCAATTTGACCATGAAGGCCTGATTCACGCAGTCTCCTCTGAACAGTTGTGGTTGAGATGTGTCTGTTACTTGAACTCTGTGAAATATTTATTTGGGCTGCAATTTCTTAGGCTGGTAACTCTAATGAACATATCCTCTGCAGAAGAGAACTCTGGGTCTTCCATTCCTGTGCGGTCCTTATGAGAGCATGTTTCCTCATTGCGCTTGATGGTTTTTGCGAATGCACTTGAAGGAACTTTCAAAGTTCTTGAAATCTTCCATATTGACTGACCTTCATGTCTTAAAGTAATATTGGACTGTCAATTAACTTTGCTTACTTGTGCTGTTCTTACTTGTGCTCTATAATATGGACATGGTATTTTACCAAATCCCCCCCCACACACACACACACACACACACACACACACACACACACACACACACACACACCCTGTCACAGCAGAGCTCAAAAGCATTAAGCAGGAAGGAAATTCCACAAATTAACTTTTAAGTCGGCATCACTTAATTGAAATACATTCCAGGTGACTACCTCATGAAGCTAGTTGAGAGAATGCAAGAGTGTTGCAAATCTCACTTTGAAGAATCTTTGTTTTAACATGTTTTTGGTTACTACATGATTCGATATGTGTTATTTCATAGTTTTGATGTCTCTATTATTCTACAATGTAGAAAATAGTCAAAATAAAGAACCCCTTATTTTAACTTAATATAATACATCAATAAAATCAATTTAGCCTCAAATAAATAATGAAACATATTCAATTTGGTTTAAATAATGCAACAACAAAGTGTTGGAGAAGAAAGTAAAAGTGCAATACGTGCCATGTAAAAAAGCTAACGCTTAAGTTCCTTGCTCAGAACATGAGAACATATGAAAGCTGGTGGTTCCTTTTAACATGAGACTTCAATATTCCCAGGTAAGAAGTTTTAGGTTGTAGTCATTATAGGAATCATAGGACTATTTATCTCTATACCATTTGTATTTCATATACCTTTGACTATTGGATGTTCTTATAGGCACAGTGCCCGTGTAGCAGTATAGCTTCCGTCCCTCTCCTCACTCCTACCTGAGCTCAAACCAGGAACACATCGACAACAGCCACCATCGAAGCAGCGTTACCCATGCAGAGCAAGGGGAACAACTACTCCAAGTCTCAGAGCGAGTGACGTTTGAAACGCTATTAGCGCGCACCCCGCTAACTAGCTAGCCATTTCACATCGGTTACACCAGCCTAATCTCGGGAGTTGATAGGCTTGAAGTCATAAACAGCGCAATGCTTGAAGCATTGCGAAGAGCTGCCGGCTAAACGTACGAAAATGCTGTTTGAATGAATGCTTACGAGACTGCTCTATCAAATCATAGACTTAATTATAACATAATAACACACAGAAATACGATCCTTAGTATATTAATATGGTCGAGTCCGGAAACTATCATCTCAAATGAAACGTTTATTCTTTCAGTGAAACACGGAACCGATGAGGTCCTTCAGTTTTCTTTGAGATGACTGTACAACCATCAAGATTCATTGTCAGATCCAACAGAAGATCTCTTTGTTTCTTGGGAAATAGAACTAGCATCTCTGTTTTGTCCGAGTGTAAAAGTTAAATATTTGCCGCCATCCCCTTCCTTATGTCTGAAACACAGGCTTCCAGGGAGGGCAATTTTAGGGCTTCACCATGTTTCATTGAAATATACAGCTGTGTATCATCCGCATAGCAGTGAATGTTAACATTATGTGTCCGAATGACATCACTAAGAGGTCAAATATATAGTGAAAATAATAGTTGTCCTAAAACGGAACCTTGAGGAACACTAAGTCAACTAAGTTGGAAAAATAGGATGATCGAGCCGCAGTGAGAGCTCTTCGATACTGCACGGTACTGTCTTTCCAAGCTAATCGGAAGACTTCCAGTTTGGTGTGGCGCCATTTCCGTTCCAATTTTCTGGAAGCTTGCTTCAGGGCTCGGGTATTTTCTGTATACCAGGGAGCTAGTTTCTTATGACAAATGTTTTTTGTTTTAGGGTATTAACCAAGATTTAATTGAGTTCCTGAGTTAGGTGGTTAACTGAATTTTGTACTCTGACGGTACTTGCACGGTACTGTCTTTCCAAGCTAGTTGGAATACTTCCAGTTTGGTGGCGCGATATTTGCGTTTTAATTTTCTGGAAGCTTGCTTCAGGTTAAATTGAGTTCCTCAATTAGGTGGTTAACAGATTTTTGTACTCTGGTGTCCTTGGGTAGGTGGAGGAAGTCTGGAAGGGCATCTAAGAATCTTTGGGTTGTCCGAGAACTTATAATAATTTATAGCACTCCTTTTTGATGATCCTTGGAAGGGGTTTGAGCAGATTATTTGGTATGACTACAAACGTAATAACGCCTTTTTCGCTCTGCCTTTTTCTCTCTGCCTTTTTTTCTCTCTGCCTTTTTCTCTCTTGCTCTGCCTTTTTTCTCTCTTGCTCTGCCTTTACTTCTCTCTCGCTCTCTGCCTTTACTTCTCTCTAGCTCTGCCTTTTTCTCTCTCGCGCTGCCTTTTTTTCTCTCGCTACCCTCTCTGCCTTTATTTCTCTCTCGCTCTCTTTCTGCCTTTATTTTTCTCTCTTGCTCTGCCTTATTCTCTCTCGCTCTCTTTTCTGCCTTTATTTCTCTCTCTGCCTTTTTTTTCTCGCTCTCTGCTTTCTTTCTCTCTCTCGCGCTCTGCCTTTATTTCTCTCTCTGCCTTTATTTCTCTCTCGCGCTCTGCCTTTATTTTTCTCTCTTGCTCTGCCTTTATTTCTCTCTCTGCCTTTATTTCTCTCTCGCGCTCTGCCTTTATTTTTCTCTCTTGCTGTGCCTTTTTCTCTCTCTGACTTTATTTTTCTCTCTTGCTGTGCCTTTTTCTCTCTCTGCCTTTATTTCTCTCTCGCGCTCTGCCTTTATTTTTCTCTCTTGCTGTGCCTTTTTCTCTCTCTGACTTTATTTTTCTCTCTTGCCTCTCTCTGCCTTTATTTCTCCCTCGCTCTCTGCCTTTATTTTTCTCTCTGCCTTCATTTCTCTTTTTCTTTCTCTCTCTCTCTTGCTGTCTGTGTCTGTCTCGCTCTCTGCCTTTTATTTCTCTTTGATTAGCCCAGAGTTATTTAGTCTGTAGTGACATGAATAACTCAGCTGTCCTTCACAGACAGACAGTAGATGGCATGTCTTTAAGACTGTCTTGACTTAGAATTGCTGCCTGACATTTTGATGGTGACCCGGGAGATTTTTTGTCTTTTGGTGTTTGTACTGGTACATTTTTTAAATTATTATTTTTTACAAGTAATGTCAAGTCTTTATACTTGTGTGTACATGAGCCTAAAGAGGTTCTCTCTCATTCTGCTTTATTTCTCTCGCTCTGACGTTATTTCCCTATCTATTTCTCGCTCTGCCTTTTTCTCACTCTGCCTTTCTCTCTCACTCTCTCTTTGCCTTTATTTCTCTCTCTCGCTCTGCCTTTGCCTCTATTTCTCTCTCTCGCTCTGCCTTTGCCTCTATTTCTCTCTCTCGCTCTGCCTTTGCCTCTCTCTCTCGCTCTGCCTTTGCCTCTCTCTCTCGCTCTGCCTTTGCCTCTCTCTCTCGCTCTGCCTTTGCCTCTCTCTCTCTCGCTCTGCCTTTGCCTCTCTCTCTCTCGCTCTGCCTTTGCCTCTCTCTCTCTCGCTCTGCCTTTGCCTCTCTCTCTCTCGCTCTGCCTTTGCCTCTCTCTCTCGCTCTGCCTTTGCCTCTCTCTCTCGCTCTGCCTTTGCCTCTCTCTCTCTCGCTCTGCCTTTGCCTCTCTCTCTCGCTCTGCCTTTGCCTCTCTCTCTCGCTCTGCCTTTGCCTCTCTCTCTCGCTCTGCCTTTGCCTCTCTCTCTCGCTCTGCCTTTGCCTCTCTCTCTCGCTCTGCCTTTGCCTCTCTCTCTCGCTCTGCCTTTGTTTCTCTCTCTCGCTCTGCCTTTGTTCTCTCTCTCTCGCTCTGCCTTTGTCTCTCTCTCGCTCTGCCTTTGTCTCTCTCTCGCTCTGCCTTTGCCTCTCTCTCTCTCGCTCTGCCTTTGCCTCTCTCTCTCTCGCTCTGCCTTTGCCTCTCTCTCTCTCGCTCTGCCTTTGCCTCTCTCTCTCGCTCTGCCTTTGCCTCTCTCTCTCTCGCTCTGCCTTTGCCTCTCTCTCTCGCTCTGCCTTTGCCTCTCTCTCTCTCGCTCTGCCTTTGCCTCTCTCTCTCTCGCTCTGCCTTTGCCTCTCTCTCTCGCTCTGCCTTTGCCTCTCTCTCTCGCTCTGCCTTTGCCTCTCTCTCTCGCTCTGCCTTTGCCTCTCTCTCTCGCTCTGCCTTTGCCTCTCTCTCTCGCTCTGCCTTTGCCTCTCTCTCTCGCTCTGCCTTTGCCTCTCTCTCTCGCTCTGCCTTTGTTTCTTTCTCTCGCTCTGCCTTTGCCTCTCTCTCTCGCTCTGCCTTTGTTTCTCTCTCTCGCTCTGCCTTTGTTCCTTTCTCTCGCTCTGCCTTTGTTCCTTTCTCTCGCTCTGCCTTTGTCTCTCTCTCGCTCTGCCTTTGTCTCTCTCTCGCTCTGCCTTTGTCTCTCTCTCGCTCTGCCTTTGTCTCTCTCTCTCGCTCTGCCTCTGTCTCTCTCTCTCGCTCTGCCTTTGTTTCTCTCTATCGCTCTGCCTTTGTTTCTCTCTATCGCTCTGCCTTTGTTTCTCTCTATCGCTCTGCCTTTGTTTCTCTCTATCGCTCTGCCTTTGTTTCTCTCTCTCGCTCTGCCTTTGTTCCTCTCTCGCTCTGCCTTTGTTTCTCTCTATCGCTCTGCCTTTGTTTCTCTCTATCGCTCTGCCTTTGTTTCTCTCTCTCGCTCTGCCTTTGTTCCTCTCTCGCTCTGCCTTTGTTCCTCTCTCGCTCTGCCTTTGTCTCTCTCGCTCTGCCTTTGTCTCTCTCGCTCTGCCTTTGTCTCTCTCGCTCTGCCTTTGTCTCTCTCGCTCTGCCTCTGCCTTTGTTTCTCTCTCGCTCTGCCTTTGTTTCTCTCTTGCTCTACCTCTGCCTTTGTCTCTCTCGCTCTCGCTCTGCCTTTGTCTCTCTCGCTTGCTCTGCCTTTGTCTCTCTCGCTTGCTCTGCCTTTGTCTCTCTCGCTCTCGCTCTGCCTTTGTCTCTCGCTCTCGCTCTGCCTTTGTCTCTCGCTTGCTCTGCCTTTGTCTCTCTCGCTCTCGCTCTGCCTTTGTCTCTCTCGCTCTCGCTCTGCCTTTGTCTCTCTCGCTTGCTCTGCCTTTGTCTCTCGCTCTGCCTTTATTTTTCTCGCTCTCGCTCTGCCTTTATTTTTCTCTCTCTCTCTCACTCTGCCTTCTCGCTCTGCCTTAATTTCCCTCTCTTGCTCTCTGCTTTTTTCTCTCTCTCACTCTCTGCCTTTATTTCTCTCTCTCTCTCTCCTTTTTATTTCTCTTTGATTAACCCAGAGATATTCAGTCTGTAGCTGTCCTTCACAGACAGACAATAGATGTCATGTCTTTCAGACTGTCTTGACTTGAAATCGCTGCCTGACATTTTGATGGAGAACCGTGAGATTTTTTGCATCTTTTGGTGTTTATCATTTTAATAAGTAATGTCAAGTCTTTATACTTGTGTGTACATGAACCTAAAGAGAAGATTTGGGTAGCTAATATAATCAGTAAGTGGTAGCTACTGCTCGAGCAGTTGGCAACAACGGTCCATTATTTGTTTCATTACCATATTATGTTGTATTCTAATTCAGGCACACATTTCACGTTCCACCTCTAATGACACTTATGCCTAACAGCATCACCTAGACAATGATATCAGCTGACAGACAGAGATGTGAGAGCAGTCCCATGATTATTGAGCGACGGTAGGGATGATGATGATGAGAAGGAAAAATGGAAGAATGGATATCCCAAGGAGATTGACCTTGGAGCTTTGAGATCCATATTCATACTGTATCTGAAGATCATAGCACAGGAAACAATCAGGATCCTGTCCCCGCTCTCATCTAGAGGAATACCTATGTGAGAATGCTGTTCATCGACTACAGCTCGGCATTCAACACCATAGTACCCTCCAAGCTCGTCATCAAGCTCGAGACCCTGGGTCTCGACCCCGCCCTGTGCAACTGGGTACTGGACTTCCTGACGGGCCGCCCCCAGGTGGTGAGGGTAGGCAACAACATCTCCTCCCCGCTGATCCTCAACACGGGGGCCCCACAAGGGTGCGTTCGGAGCCCTCTCCTGTACTCCCTGTTCACCCACGACTGCGTGGCCACGCACGCCTCCAACTCAATCATCATGTTTGCGGACGACACAACAGTGGTAGGCTTGATTACCAACAACGACGAGACGGCCTACAGGGAGGAGGTGAGGGCCCTCGGAGTGTGGTGTCAGGAAAATAACCTCACACTCAACGTCAACAAAACTAAGGAGATGATTGTGGACTTCAGGAAACAGCAGAGGGAACACCCCCCTATCCACATCGATGGAACAGTAGTGGAGAGGGTAGCAAGTTTTAAGTTCCTCGGCATACACATCACAGACCAACTGAATTGGTCCACTCACACTGACAGCGTCGTGAAGAAGGCGCAGCAGCGCCTCTTCAACCTCAGGAGGCTGAAGAAATTCGGCTTGTCACCAAAAGCACTCACAAACTTCTACAGATGCACAATTGAGAGCATCCTGGCGGGCTGTATCACCGCCTGGTACGGCAACTGCTCCGCCCACAACCGTAAGGCTCTCCAGAGGGTAGTGAGGTCTGCACAACGCATCACCGGGGGCAAACTACCTGCCCTCCAGGACACCTACACCCCCCGATGTTACAGGAAGGCCATAAAGATCATCAAGGACATCAACCACCCGAACCACTGCCTGTTCACCCTGCTATCATCCAGAAGACGAGGTCAGTACAGGTGCATCAAAGCTGGGACCGAGAGACTGAAAAACAGCTCCTATCTCAAGGCCATCAGACTGTTAAACAGCCACCACTAACATTGAGTGGCTGCTGCCAACACACTGTCATTGACACTGACCCAACTCCAGCCACTTTAATAATGGGAATTGATGGGAAATGATGTAAATATATCACTAGCCACTTTAAACAATGCTACCTTATATAATGTTACTTACCCTACATTATTCATCTCATATGCATACTGTACTCTACATCACCGACTGCATCCTTATGTAATACATGTATCACTAGCCACTTTAACTATGCCACTTTGTTTACTTTGTCTACATACTCATCTCATATGTATATACTGTACTCGATACCATCTAGTGTATGCTGCTCTGTACCATCACTCATTCATATATCCTTATGTACATATTCTTTATCCCCTTACACTGTGTATAAGACAGTAGTTTTGGAATTGTTAGTTAGATTACTTGTTGGTTATCACTGCATTGTCGGAACTAGAAGCACAAGCATTTCGCTACACTCGCATTAACATCAGCTAACCATGTGTATGTGACAAATAAAATTGGATTTGATTTGATCTAGCATGCATACATACATACATACATACATACATACATACATACATACATACATACATACATACATACATACATACATACATACATACATACATACATACATACATACATACATACATACATACATACATACATACATACATACATACATACATACATACATACATTGTAGCTGGGGATTTTAACAAGGCTAATCTGAAAACAAGACTCCCTAAATTGTATCAGCATATCGATTGCACAACCAGGGCTGGCAAAACCTTGGATCACTGCTATTCTAACTTCCGTGGTGCATATAAGGCCCT
This sequence comes from Oncorhynchus gorbuscha, assembly GCF_021184085.1. Classification (NCBI taxonomy): domain Eukaryota; kingdom Metazoa; phylum Chordata; class Actinopteri; order Salmoniformes; family Salmonidae; genus Oncorhynchus; species Oncorhynchus gorbuscha. The sequence goes on along the minus strand of NC_060186.1, from coordinate 63,400,247 downwards.
GCCCCGCCCTCCTTTCGGAAAAGCTGACCACGACTCCATTTTGTTGATCCCTGCCTGCAGACAGAAACTAAAACAAGAAGCTCCCACGCTGAGGTCTGTCCAACGCTGGTCCGACCAATCTGATTCCACACTCCAAGACTGCTTCCATCACGTAATGTTTCGTATTGCGTTACACAACAACATTGACGAATACGCTGATTCGGTGTAGGAGTTCATTAGAATCGTTCCCATAGCAACGATTAAAACATTCCCAAACCAGAAACCGTGGATTGATGGCAGCATTCGCGTGAAACTGAAAGCGCGAACCACTGCTTTTAATCAGGGCAAGGTGACCGAAATATGACCGAATACAAACAGTGTAGCTATTCCCTCCGCAAGGCAATCAAACAAGCTAAGCGTCAGTATAGAGACAAAGTAGAATCTCAATTCAACGGCTCAGACACAAGAGGTATGTGGCAGGGTCTATAGTCAATCACGGACTACAAAAAGAAAACCAGCCCCGTCACGGACCAGGATGTCTTGCTCCCAGACAGACTAAATAACTTTTTTGCCAGCTTTGAGGACAATACAGTGCCAATGACACGGCCTGCAACCAAAACATGCAGCCTCTTCTTCACTGCAGCCGAGGTGAGTAAAACATTTAAACGTGTTAACCCTCGCAAGGCTGCAGGCCCAGACGGCATCCCCAGCCGCGCCCTCAGAGCATGCACAGACCAGCTGGCTGGTGTGTTTACGGACATATTCAATCAATCTCTATCCCAGTCTGCTGTTCCCACATGCTTCAAGAGGGCCACCGTTGTTTCTGTTCCCAAGAAAGCTAAGGTAACTGAGCTAAATGACTATCGCCCCGTAGCACTCACTTCCGTCATCATGAAGTGCTTTGAGAGACTAGTCAAGGACCATATCACCTCCACCCTACCTGACACCCTAGACCCACTCCAATTTGCTTACCGCCCAAATAGGTCCACAGACGATGCAAACTCAACCACACTGCACACTGCCCTAACCCATCTGGACAAGAGGAATACCTATGTGAGAATGCTGTTCATCGACTACAGCTCGGCCTTTAACACCATAGTACCCTCCAAGCTCGTCATCAAGCTCGAGACCCTGGGTCTCGACCCCGCCCTGTGCAACTGGGTACTGGACTTCCTGACGGGCCGCCCCCAGGTGGTGAGGGTAGGCAACAACATCTCCACCCCGCTGATCCTCAACACTGGGGCCCCACAAGGGTGCGTTCTGAGCCCTCTCCTGTACTCCCTGTTCACCCACGACTGCGTGGCCACGCACGCCTCCAACTCAATCATCAAGTTTGCGGACGACACAACAGTGGTAGACTTGATTACCAACAACGAAGAGACGGCCTACAGGAAGGAGGTGAGGGCCCTCTGAGTGTGGTGTCAGGAAAATAACCTCACACTCAACGTCAACAAAACTAAGGAGATGATTGTGGACTTCAGGAAACAGCAGAGGGAACACCCCCCTATCCACATCGATGGAACAGTAGTGGAGAGGGTAGCAAGTTTTAAGTTCCTCGGCAATCTGGACCCTCTATTACTGAAAATATCCGCCGCCATTGTCGCAACCCCTATTACCAGCCTGTTCAACCTCTCTTTCATATCGTCTGAGATCCCCAAGGATTGGAAAGCTGCTGCAGTCATCCCCCTTTTCAAAGGGGGAGACACCCTGGACCCAAACTGTTACAGACCTATATCCATTCTGCCCTGCCTATCTAAGGTCTTCGAAAGCCAAGTCAACAAACAGGTCACTGACCATCTCAAATCCCACCGTACCTTCTCCTCTATGCAATCTGGTTTCCGAGCCGATCACGGGTGCACCTCAGCCACACTCAAGGTACTAAAAGACATCATAACCGCCATCGATAAAAGACAGTACTGTGCAGCCGTCTTCATCGACCTTGCCAAGGCTTTCGACTCTGTCAATCACCAGATTCTTATCGGCAGACTCAGTAGCCTCAGTTTTTCGGATGACTGCCTTGCCTGGTTCACCAACTACTTTGCAGACAGAGTTCAGTGTGTCAAATCGGAGGGCATGCTGTCCGGTCCTCTGGCAGTCTCTATGGGGGTGCTACAGGGTTCAATTCTCGGGCCGACTCTTTTCTCTGTATATATCAATGATGTTGGTCTTGCTGCGGGCGATTCCCTGATCCACCTCTACGCAGACGACACCATTCTATATACTTTCGGCCCGTCATTGGACACTGTGCTATCTAACCTCCAAACGAGCTTTAATGCCATACAGCACTCCTTCCGTGGCCTCCAACTGCTCTTAAACGCTAGTAAAACCAAATGCATGCTTTTCAACCGATCGCTGCCTGCACCCGCATGCCCGACTAGCATCACCACACTGGATGGTTCCGACCTTGAATATGTGGACACTTATAAGTACCTAGGTGTCTGGCTAGACTGCAAACTCTCCTTCCAGACCCATATCAAACATCTCCAATTGAAAATCAAATCAAGAGTCGGCTTTCTATTCCGCAACAAAGCCTCCTTCACTCACGCTGCCAAGCTTACCCTAGTAAAACTGACTATCCTACCGATCCTCGACTTCGGCGATGTCATCTACAAAATCGCTTCCAACACTCTACTCAGCAAACTGGATGCAGTTTATCACAGTGCCATCCGTTTTCTCACTAAAGCACATTATACTACCCACCACTGCGACCTGTATGCTCTAGTCGGCTGGCCCTCGCTACATATTCGTCGCCAGACCCACTGACTCCAGGTCATCTGCAAGGCCATGCTAGGTAAAGCTCCGCCTTATCTCAGTTCACTGGTCACGATGGCAACACCCATCCGTAGCACGCGCTCCAGCAGGTGTATCTCACTGATCATCCCTAAAGCCAACACCTCATTCGGCCGCCTTTCGTTCCAGTACTCTGCTGCCTGTGACTGGAACGAATTGCAAAAATCGCTGAAGTTGGAGACTTTTATCTCCCTCACCAACTTCAAACATCAGCTAACCGATCGCTGCAGCTGTACATAATCTATTGGTAAATAGCCCACCCATTTTCACCTACCTCATCCCCACAGTTTTTATTTATTTACTTTTCTGCTCTTTTGCACACCAATATCTCTACATGTACATGATCATCTGATCATTTATCACTCCAGTGTTAATCTGCAATATTGTAATTATTCGCCTACCTCCTGCCTTTTGCACACATTGTATATAGACTCCCCTTTTTTTCTACTCTGTTATTGACTTGTTAATTGTTTACTCCATGTGTAACTCTGTGTTGTCTGTTCACACTGCTATGCTTTATCTTGGCCAGGTCGCAGTTGCAAATGAGAACTTGTTCTCAACTAGCCTACCTGGTTAAATGAAGGTGAAATAAAAATAAATAAAATAAATAAATACACATCACAGACAAACTGAATTGGTCCACCCACACAGACGGCATCGTGAAGAAGGCGCAGGAGGCTGAAACCTCAGGAGGCTGAAGAAATTAGGCTTGTCGCCAAAAGCACTCACAAACTTCTACAGATGAACAATAGAGAGCACCCTGGCGGGCTGTATCACCGCCTGGTACGGCAACTGCTCCGCCCACAACCGTAAGGCTCTCCAGAGGGTAGTGAGGTCTGCACAACGCATCACCGGGGGCAAACTACCTGCCCTCCAGGACACCTACACCACCCGATGTTACAGGAAAACATAAAGACCATCAAGGACAACAACCACCTGAGCCACTGCCTGTTCACCACGCTATCATCCAGAAGGCGAGGTCAGTACAGGTGCATCAAAGCTGGGACCGAGAGACTGAAAAACAGCTTCTATCTCAAGGCCATCAGACTGTTAAACAGCCACCACTAACATTGAGTGGCTGCTGCCAACACACTGACTCAACTCCAGCCACTTCAAAAAGGGGAATTAATGGGAAATTATGTAAAATATATCACTAGCCACTTTAAACAATGCTACCTAATATAATGTTTACATACCCTACATTATTCATCTCATATGTATACGTATATACTGTACTCTATATCATCTACTGCATCTTTATGTAATACATGTATCACTAGCCACTTTAACTATGCCACTTTGTTTACATACTCATCTCATATGTATATACTGTACTCGATACCAACTACTGTATTTTGCCTATGCCGCTCTGTACCATCACTCATTCATATATCTTTATGTACATATTCTTTATCCCCTTACACTTGTGTGTATAAGACAGTAGTTTTGGAATTGTTAGTTAAATTACTTGTTGGTTATTACTGCATTGTCGGAACTAGAAGCACAAGCATTTTGCTACACTCACATTAACATCTGCTAACCATGTGTATGTGACAAATAAAATTAGATTTGAATGATTTGACATACATACATACAGTTGAAGTCGGAAGTTTACGTTAACTTAGGTTGGAGTCATTAAAACTCGTTTTTCAACCACTCCACAAATTTCTTGTTAACAAACTATAGTTTTGGCAAGTCAGTTAGGACATCTACTTTGTGCATGACACAAGTCATTTTTCCAGAATTTTTTTACAGACAGATAATTTCACTTATAATTCACTTTATCACAATTCCAGTGGGTCAGAAGTTTAAATACACTAAGTTGACTGTGCTTTTAAACAGCTTGGAAAATTCCAAAATATATTATATGGCTTTAGAAGCTTCTGATAGGCTAATTGACGTCAATTGGAGGTGTACCTGTGAATGTATATCAAGGTCTACCTTCAACCCCCGTGCCTCTTTGTTTGACATCATAGGAAAATCAAAAGAAATCGGCCAAGACCTCAGAAAAAAAATCGTAGACCTCCACAAGTCTGGTTCATCCTTGGGAGCAATTTGCAAATGCATGAAGGTACCATGTTCATCTGTACAAACAATAGTACGCAATATAAACACCACACAGACGTCATACTGCTCAGGAAGGAGACGTGTTCTGTCTCCTAGAGATGAACGTACTTTGGTGCAAAAAGTGCAAATCAGTCCCACAGCAAGGGACTTTGTGAAGATGCTGGAAGAAACGGGTACAAAAGTATCTACATCCACAGTAAAACGAGTCCTATATCGACATAACCTGAAAGGCTGCTCAGCAAAAGTGTGACAGTATAACTTTAGACCGTCCCCTCGCCCATACCCGGGCGCGAACCAGGGACCCTCTGCACACATCAACAACAGTCACCCACGAAGCATCGTTACCCATCGCTCCACAAAAGCCACGTCCCTTGCAGGGCAAGGGGAACCACTACTTCAAGGTCTCAGAGCAAGTGACATCACCGATTGAAACGCTATTTATTTAGCGCGCACCACCGCTAACTAGCTAGCCGTTTCACATCCGTTACGCAAGGAAGAAATAACACAATGTTAGCTAGCGAGCCAGCCAGCCAGCTAACGTTAGCTAGCTAGCTAACAGTACGCTTTAACTTGCAAGGAAAACAACTTTCTGAAAATGTAACTAGCTCGACTCAACTACCCTTGTACATGGAGGAACGCTTCTCCCTCTCTGTCATGGAAGCCATCATTGCTCTTAGTTTGAAGATGTAATCCAGAGACAGGTGTTTTATACAACAGCCTCTGTGTTCTGTGTTCTCTTTTTGACTCCCTCCGCATTTGCAATCAAACACCTGAATTTTCGACATGTCCATAGCTATCATGCTCTGCTTCCACCGAGCATTCTATTGATTTCAAAACTCGGTCCTCCAGAAAGTGGAGAGACTTAGTAACACGTTTGCAGTTTTTTTGTGATATCTTTCAAAGAAGCCACATTAGAAAGGATTACCTACACATACTAAGTAGCTCATGTTATAGACCGAAGCGTGCTACATTGCAGACCATGTACAGCCCATCCTTTATCTCAGCCAATCATGGCTAGCGGGAAGGTTCCTGACTTTTTCCATTGATAAACCCGTAATTTAAGTGTTTTATTTGTATTTACAGATGGCATACAAGTTTGTTATTATTAAGGCACATGAAAGCTCACATGTTCCAGAAGGCATTTCTGCTCAAAAACACATTTTCCTGTACTGTGAAGTAATGAAATGAGTCACATATAGCATGCATCGGTCAGAAAAATCTAATCAAACATTACCAATCGCTTATTCACAAATGTTTTGTCCTATTACTTTGTTCCTGCCTTCTGAAAATACAGTGGGGCAAAAAAGTATTTAGTCAGCCACCAATTGTGCAAGTTCTCCCACTTAAAAAGATGAGAGAGGCCTGTAATTTTCATTATAGGTACACTTCAACTATGACAAACAAAATGAGAAAAAAATCCAGAAAATCACATTGTAGGATTGTTAATGAATTTATTTGCAAATTATAATTTGATAGTGGTAGTGGGGTGGTAGATGCCTAATCTCCTTTATGGCTCTAATCTGATAGTTGTAGATGTCTAGTCTCCTTTATGGCCCTACTCTGATAGTGGTAGTGGGGTGGTAGATGTCTAGTCTCCTTTATGGCTCTAATCTGATAGTGGGGTGGTAGATGTCTAGTCTCCTTTATGGCCCTACTCTGATAGTGGTAGTGGGGTGGTAGATGTCTAGTCTCCCTTATGGCTCTAATCTGGTAGTGGGGTGGTAGATGTCTAGTCTCCTTTATGGCCCTACTCTGATAGTGGTAGTGGGGTGGTAGATGTCTAGTCTCCCTTATGGCTCTAATCTGGTAGTGGGGTGGTAGATGTCTAGTCTCCCTTATGGCTCTAATCTGGTAGTGGTAGTGGGGTGGTAGTTGTCTAGTCTCCCTTATGGCTCTAATCTGATAGTGGGTGGTAGATGCCAAGTCTCCCTTGTGGCTCTATTCTGATAGTGGGTGGTAGATGCCAAGTCTCCCTTATGGCTCTAATCTGATAGTTGTAGATGTCTAGTCTCCTTTATGGCTCTAATCTGATAGTGGTAGTGGGGTGGTAGATGTCTAGTCTCCCTTATGGCTCTAATCTGATAGTGGTAGTGGGGTGGTAGATGTCTAGTCTCCCTTATGGCTCTAATCTGGTAGTGGGGTGGTAGATGCCTAGTCTCCCTTATGGCTCTAATCTGATAGTGGTAGTGGGGTGGTAGATCCATAGTCTCCTTTATGGCTCTAATCTGGTAGTGGGGTGGTAGATGCCTAGTCTCCCTTGTGGCTCTAATCTGGTAGTGGGGTGGTAGATGTCTAGTCTCCTTTATGGCCCTAATCTGATAGTGGTAGTGGAGTGGTAGATGTCTAGTCTCCTTTATGGCCCTAATCTGATAGTGGTAGTGGAGTGGTAGATGTCTAATCTCCTTTATGGCTCTAATCTGGTAGTGGTAGTGGAGTGGTAGATGTCTAGTCTCCTTTATGACTCTAATCTGGTAGTGGTAGTGGAGTGGTAGATGTCTAGTCTCCTTTATGGCTCTAATCTGGTAGTGGTAGTAGGGTGGTAGATGTCTAGTCTCCTTTATGACTCTAATCTGGTAGTGGGGTGATAGCTGTCTAGTCTCCCTTATGGCTCTAATCTGGTAGTGGCAGTGGGGTGGTAGATGTCTAGTCTCCTCTATGGCTCTAATCTGATAGTGGTAGATGTCTAGTCTCCTTTATGGCTCTAATCTGATAGTGGTAGTGGGGTGGTAGATGTCTAGTCTCCTTCATGGCTCTAATCTGATAGTGGTAGTGGGATGGTAGATGTCTAGTCTCCATTATGGCTCTAATCTTATAGTGATAGTGAGGTGGTAGATCCCTACTCTCCCTTACATCTCTAATCTGGTAGTGGGGTGGTAGATCCATAGACTCCTTTATGGCTCTAATCTGGTAGTGGGGTGGTCGATGCCTAGTCTCCCTTATGGCTCAGATCAGGTGAGACTGGGAAGGAGAGAGCGAGAGACTGGGAAGGGAGAGACACAGAGAGAGTTCAATAATCTCCCCATCATCACTATCACCAGCCAGCTCTAATGGTTGTTTGTTTACTGTAACGAGCTGCTACACAGACACACACTAATGTGATTGGTTCTGAGGGAGAAAATGAATATGAATAGCAGCAATTCTAAAGGAAAGCCTCTTGTTGGTGGAAAAAATGCCACTTTTAAACAGACTTTTAAACACTCACTCCCGGTAATGCCGTCGTGAACGCAGTCAACACACTCCCGGAATAGAACCACACATCAGCAGATAGTCAACAGTCATCAGATATAATCACATTCTTCATGTTCCTGAGGGTTTATTTATGTTTATTTCACTCCGTCATACCCGTGTGTGATTTAATCTATGCTCATAACCGACCCGGGATTAGGGCCTGTATGATCTGGAATGTACATGTCATTGAGACTCATGTGGAAGTACAGTCATGGTGGCAGTTGATTACACCTACATGAGTACACACACTCAAACATGCACAAGACGCACATGCACACATGCGCGGAAGCACATCTACATATGCTTACCCTAAGATTCTGTACACTCTCTTGCACACACACACGCATTTACACACACACTGTTCGTGTGGCATCTCTTGTGACATTCAGCAGGGCAGTTGAGACACTCAGTCACCGAGTCGGTCACAGTCAGTCGTAACCATGTATTAACTCATTGGGCCCCCTCTAGATATCCTAGGGCCAGACAGCTGTCATGAAGTATATTTCCTCCAAGTATTCTCATGTTGTCACTGCGCTCTGTGTGACTGCATGATTTTATAATAGAATGTAGTTAGAATGCTTAGGGTAGACTACAGCAGTGTTTCCCAACTCCAGTCCTCCAGTACCCCAACAGTGTTTCCCAACTCCAGTCCTCCAGTACCCCCAACAGTGTTTCCCAACTTCAGTCCTCCAGTACCCCAACAGTGTTTCCCAACTCCAGTCCTCCAGTACCCCAACAGTGTTTCCCAACTCCAGTCCTCCAGTACCCCAACAGTGTTTCCCAACTTCAGTCCTCCAGTACCCCAACAGTGTTTCCCAACTTCAGTCCTCCAGTACCCCATGGGCTAATCTGGACAGTGTTTCCCAACTTCAGTCCTCCAGTACCCCAACAGTGTTTCCCAACTTCAGTCCTCCAGTACCCCAACAGTGTTTCCCAACTCCAGTCCTCCAGTACCCCAACAGTGTTTCCCAACTTCAGTCCTCCAGTACCCCAACAGTGTTTCCCAACTCCAGTCCTCCAGTACCCCAACAGTGTTTCCCAACTCCAGTCCTCCAGTACCCCCAGCAGTGTTTCCCAACTCCAGTCCTCCAGTACCCCAACAGTGTTTCCCAACTCCAGTCCTCCAGTACCCCCAACAGTGTTTCCCAACTCCAGTCCTCCAGTACCTCCAGCAGTGTTTCCCAACTCCAGTCCTCCAGTACCTCCAGCAGTGTTTCCCAACTCCAGTCCTCCAGTACCCCAACAGTGTTTCCCAACTCCAGTCCTCCAGTACCCCAACAGTGTTTCCCAACTTCAGTCCTCCAGTACCCCAACAGTGTTTCCCAACTTCAGTCCTCCAGTACCCCAACAGTGTTTCCCAACTCCAGTCCTCCAGTACCCCAACAGTGTTTCCCAACTCCAGTCCTCCAATACCCCAACAGTGTTTCCCAACTTCAGTCCTCCAGTACCCCAACAGTGTTTCCCAACTCCAGTCCTCCAGTACCCCAACAGTGTTTCCCAACTCCAGTCCTCCAGTACCCCCAGCAGTGTTTCCCAACTCCAGTCCTCCAGTACCCCCAACAGTGTTTCCCAACTCCAGTCCTCCAGTACCTCCAGCAGTGTTTCCCAACTCCAGTCCTCCAGTACCTCCAGCAGTGTTTCCCAACTCCAGTCCTCCAGTACCTCCAGCAGTGTTTCCCAACTCCAGTCCTCCAGTACCCCAACAGTGTTTCCCAACTCCAGTCCTCCAGTACCCCAACAGTGTTTCCCAACTTCAGTCCTCCATTACCCCAACAGTGTTTCCCAACTTCAGTCCTCCAGTACCCCAACAGTGTTTCCCAACTCCAGTCCTCCAGTACCCCAACAGTGTTTCCCAACTCCAGTCGTCCAGTACCTCCAGCAGTGTTTCCCAACTCCAGTCGTCCAGTACCCCAACAGTGTTTCCCAACTCCAGTCCTCTAGTACCTCCAGCAGTGTTTCCCAACTCCAGTCCTCCAGTACCTCCAGCAGTGTTTCCCAACTCCAGTCCTCCAGTACCTCCAGCAGTGTTTCCCAACTCCAGTCCTCCAGTACCCCAACAGTGTTTCCCAACTCCAGTCCTCCAGTACCTCCAGCAGTGTTTCCCAACTCCAGTCCTCCAGTACCTCCAGCAGTGTTTCCCAACTCCAGTCCTCCAGTACCTCCAGCAGTGTTTCCCAACTCCAGTCCTCCAGTACCTCCAGCAGTGTTTCCCAACTCCAGTCCTCCAGTACCTCCAGCAGTGTTTCCCAACTCCAGTCGTCCAGTACCTCCAGCAGTGTTTCCCAACTCCAGTCGTCCAGTACCCCAACAGTGTTTCCCAACTCCAGTCCTCCAGTACCTCCAGCAGTGTTTCCCAACTCCAGTCCTCCAGTACCTCCAGCAGTGTTTCCCAACTCCAGTCCTCCAGTACCCCCAACAGTGTTTCCCAACTCCAGTCCTCCAGTACCCCAACAGTGTTTCCCAACTCCAGTCCTCCAGTACCCCAACAGTGTTTCCCAACTCCAGTCCTCCAGTACCCCAACAGTGTTTCCCAACTCCAGTCCTCCAGTACCTCCAGCAGTGTTTCCCAACTCCAGTCCTCCAGTACCTCCAGCAGTGTTTCCCAACTCCAGTCCTCCAGTACCTCCAGCAGTGTTTCCCAACTCCAGTCCTCCAGTACCTCCAGCAGTGTTTCCCAACTCCAGTCCTCCAGTACCTCCAGCAGTGTTTCCCAACTCCAGTCCTCCAGTACCCCAACAGTGTTTCCCAACTCCAGTCCTCCAGTACCTCCAACAGTGTTTCCCAACTCCAGTCCTCCAGTACCCCAACAGTGTTTCCCAACTCCAGTCCTCCAGTACCCCAACAGTGTTTCCCAACTCCAGTCCTCCAGTACCCCAACAGTGTTTCCCAACTCCAGTCCTCCAGTACCTCCAGCAGTGTTTCCCAACTCCAGTCCTCCAGTACCTCCAGCAGTGTTTCCCAACTCCAGTCCTCCAGTACCTCCAGCAGTGTTTCCCAACTCCAGTCCTCCAGTACCTCCAGCAGTGTTTCCCAACTCCAGTCCTCCAGTACCTCCAGCAGTGTTTCCCAACTCCAGTCCTCCAGTACCTCCAGCAGTGTTTCCCAACTCCAGTCCTCCAGTACCCCAACAGTGTTTCCCAACTCCAGTCCTCCAGTACGCCAACAGTGTTTCCCAACTCCAGTCCTCCAGTACCCCAACAGTGTTTCCCAACTCCAGTCCTCCAGTACCCCAACAGTGTTTCCCAACTCCAGTCCTCCAGTACCCCAACAGTGTTTCCCAACTCCAGTCCTCCAGTACCCCAACAGTGTTTCCCAACTCCAGTCCTCCAGTACCCCCAGCAGTGTTTCCCAACTCCAGTCCTCCAGTACCCCAACAGTGTTTCCCAACTCCAGTCCTCCAGTACCCCAACAGTGTTTCCCAACTCCAGTCCTCCAGTACCTCCAGCAGTGTTTCCCAACTCCAGTCCTCCAGTACCTCCAGCAGTGTTTCCCAACTCCAGTCCTCCAGTACCCCAACAGTGTTTCCCAACTCCAGTCCTCCAGTACCCCAACAGTGTTTCCCAACTCCAGTCCTCCAGTACCCCAACAGTGTTTCCCAACTCCAGTCCTCCAGTACCCCAACAGTGTTTCCCAACTCCAGTCCTCCAGTACCCCAACAGTGTTTCCCAACTCCAGTCCTCCAGTACCCCAACAGTGTTTCCCAACTCCAGTCCTCCAGTACCTCCAGCAGTGTTTCCCAACTCCAGTCCTCCAGTACCTCCAGCAGTGTTTCCCAACTCCAGTCCTCCAGTACCCCAGCAGTGTTTCCCAACTCCAGTCCTCCAGTACCTCCAGCAGTGTTTCCCAACTCCAGTCCTCCAGTACCTCCAGCAGTGTTTCCCAACTCCAGTCCTCCAGTACCTCCAGCAGTGTTTCCCAACTCCAGTCCTCCAGTACCTCCAGCAGTGTTTCCCAACTCCAGTCCTCCAGTACCTCCAGCAGTGTTTCCCAACTCCAGTCCTCCAGTACCTCCAGCAGTGTTTCCCAACTCCAGTCCTCCAGTACCTCCAACAGTGTTTCCCAACTCCAGTCCTCCAGTACCCCAACAGTGTTTCCCAACTCCAGTCCTCCAGTACCCCAACAGTGTTTCCCAACTCCAGTCCTCCAGTACCCCAACAGTGTTTCCCAACTCCAGTCCTCCAGTACCTCCAGCAGTGTTTCCCAACTCCAGTCCTCCAGTACCCCAGCAGTGTTTCCCAACTCCAGTCCTCCAGTACCTCCAGCAGTGTTTCCCAATGCTAGTCCTCCAGTAACCCCAACAGTGTTTCCCAACTCCAGTCCTCCAGTACCCCAACAGTGTTTCCCAACTCCAGTCCTCCAGTACCTCCAGCAGTGTTTCCCAACTCCAGTCCTCCAGTACCTCCAGCAGTGTTTCCCAACTCCAGTCCTCCAGTACCCTGCACAGTGCTCTCCTTATCACCTCTAATTAGCTCATGGTGTCTCTAATCGAAATGGTGATGTCTGTAGAGAATCAGACAGAACAGAGAATGTCTAGATAGAGGACTGCTGTGCTCTGACCCTGTCCTAATGCTCTGCACTGTAGGGGCCCAGTCTAAATGAGTTACAGTTAAATGAGAACCTGTCAGCATGCCCCCGTAGAGTGGTAGTGTGAGAGTTGGGTGCAGAGGGCAGTTTGTGCATGCATGTGTGTGTTCTCTCTGTGCACAGGGGAAATACCTTATGTATTAGTGGTTCCTACCTTCCACAGTCCAGAGAGTGTTCTCTACACAGCCACACAGTTTACCTCTCTAAATGCAATAATTTCCCCCTGCTACCCTCTTCCCATTCCCTCCCTCACACTCCCTCCTCCTCTTACCCTTCTCCCTCAAGTGAGACCTTATTGATGGGCTCTGTTTGTGACGGGGAAATGTTTCCAAACCTCCCTGGCACGGTCTAACACAGCCAGGCACCCTGCAGATTTGATTGAAATGGAATAAAGTGGAGATCTAGGCCTACACACAGCACACATGTCACTTGTGTATCTAGCTCTGCCCTGCACCTGTCATGGCATAGAGGGGGACAATGTGCTTTAAATATCAACCAGCAGTTGTTTGATGAAACTAAAACAGGTTTGCGTGTTTGAGATAGTAATACCAAACGTGTGTGTGTGTGTGTGTGTCTGCCTGCCATGCCATGCCATGCCATGCCATGCCATGCCATGCCATTCCTATAAATTAATCCAGGTCCATCTGACTGCTCTATTAGAGTAACAAGTGTCTGAACATTCAAGACTACAAGCTGCTTGCAGCAGTTCAGTGTTTCTGGAGCCTCATTTTCCTTAGTACTTTTATTTTCTGTAAAGCACGCTTACTTATTATAATTTGAGAAATGGCTCTCAATTAAAAGTCGCTGTTCGAGGCATGCTTCATATTTCCTCTGACGATCGGAAGTTCATTAGGAGTATTTTCTTCTGTAATTGTGGGCCAGGCTACCGCTGTGCAATAAGCTGAATTTTCCATTATCAGGAATGTTTGCTACCATGGCTAAAGAGAAGCACACACTTGTTCTCCTCACTGTATGTATACATACATACATACATACATACATACATACATACATACATACATACATACATACATACATACATACATACATACATACATACATACATACATACATACATACATACATACATACATACATACATACGTGTGTGTGTATTAATTAGTATTTTATTGCATGACATAAGTATTTGATACATCAGAAAAGGAGAACTTAATATTTGGTACGGAAACCTTTGTTTGCAATTACAGAGATCATATGTTTCCTGTAGTTCTTGACCAGGTTTGCACACACTGCAGCAGGGATTTTGGCCCACTTATCCATACAGACCTTCTCCAGATCCTTCAGGTTTCGGGGCTGTCGCTGGGCAATACGGACTTTCAGCTCCCTCCAAAGATTTTCTATTGGGTTCAGGTCTGGAGACTGGCTAGGCCACTCCAGGACCTTGAGATGCTTCTTACGGAGCCACTCCATAGTTGCCCCGTCTGTGTGTTTTGGGTTGTTGTCATGCTGGAAGACCAAGCCACAACCCATCTTCAATGCTCTTACTGAGGGAAGGAGGTTGTTGGCCAAGATCTCGCGATACATGGCCCCATCCATCCTCCCCTCAATACGGTGCAGTGGTCCTGTCTCCTTTGCAGAAAAGCATCCCAAAAGAATGATGTTTCCACCTCCATGCTTCACGGTTGGGATGATGTTCTTGGGGTTGTACTCATCCTTCTTTTTCCTCCAAACACGATGAGTGGAGTTTAGACCAAAAAGCTCTATTTTTGTAAAATTCTCATCAGACCACATGACCTTCTCCCATTCCTCCTCTGGATCATCCAGATGGTCATTGGCAAACTTCAGATGGGCCTGGACATGCGCTGGCTTGAGCAGGGAGACCTTGCATGCGCTGCAGGAGTTTAATCCATGACGGCGTAGTGTGTCACTAATGGTTTGCTTTGAAACTGTGGTCCCAGCTCTCTTCAGGTCATTGACCAGGTCCTGCCGTGTAGTTCTGGGCTGATCCCTCACCTTCCTCATGATCATTGATGCCCCACGAGGTGAGATCTTGCATGGAGCCCCAGACAGGGGGTGATTGACCGTCATCTTGACCTTCTTCCATTTTATAATAATTGTGCCAACAGTTGTTGCCTTCTCACCAAGCTGCTTGCCTATTGTCCTGTAGCCCATCCCAGCCCTGTGCAGGTCTACAATTTAACCCCGATGTCCTTACACAGCTCTCTGGTCTTGGCCATTGTGGAGAGGTTGGAGTCTGTTTGATTGTGTGTGGACAGGTTTCTTTTATACAGGTAACAAGCTCAAATAGGTGCAGTTAATACAGGTAATGAGTGGAGAACAGGAGGGCTTCTTAAAGAAAAACTAACAGGTCTGTGAGAGTCGGAATTCTTACTGGTTGGTAGGTGATCAAATACTTATGTCATGCAATAAAATGCACATTAATTACTTAAAAATCATACAATGTGATTTTCTGGATTTTTGTTTTAGATTCCGTCTCTCACAGTTGAAGTGTACCTATGATAAAAAATTATAGACCTCTACATGCTTTGTAAGTAGGAAAACCTGCAAAATCGGCAGTGTATCAAATACTTGTTCTCCCCACTGTATGTATGTATGTATGTATGTGTGTGTGTGTGTGTGTGTGTGTGTGTGTGTGTGTGTGTGTGTGTGTGTGTGTGTGTGTATACATATACACACACACACACACACACTTTACATCAATATGGGTGTGGGCCAGTGAGCTACATCACTGCTTCATTTGGATAAAAATCTATCTACATACACTGATTATTCAAAACACCTACTCTTTCCATGACAATCTGATCAGGTGAAAGCTATGACCCCTTATTGATGTCGCTTGTTAAATCCACTTCAGTCAGTGTTGATGAAGTAGAGGAGACAGGTTAAAGAAGGATTATTTGAGACATGGAGTGTGTATGCGCACCATTCAGAGGATGTCAAAAGATTTAAGTGCCTTTAAATGGGGTATGGCAGTAGATGCCAGGCGCACTGGTTTGTGTGTGTCAAGAACTGCAACACTGCTGGGTTTTTCACGCTCAACAGTTTCCCGTGTTTATCAAGAATGGTCCACCACCCAAAGGACATCCAGCCAACTTGACACAACTGTGGGAAGTATTGAAGTCAACAGGCCAGCATCCCTGTGGAACGCTTTCGTCACCTTGTAGAGTCCCTGCCCTGACGAACTGAGGCTTTTCTGAGGGCAAAAGGGGGGGTCAACTCAATATTAGGTAGGTGTTCTTACTGTTTTGTATACTCTGTGTATAGTACACACACAGTAGTGGTTGGAAGGCCAAGAGAAAACTTTATGCAGCTTTTATGTTTTACACTTACATTTTTTAAAATAATGAACCATTTGGTATTTTCAACTAATAGTTTGTTTTTGTGTTATAAGCTACCACTGATTCATTTTGTTGTTGTTTGACCTTATATTCAACTCAATTCAGTTATTCAAGAGCTGCTCTCCTGCTCCATGTGCTGCTATAAGCCCGGGTGTGTTATGTTGTAAGAGGACAGGCGTCTGGTGGCCTGAGACTGATATCTCAATAGACCAAGAGGCCCAGCGAGGCCCTGCAGTGGTGCTGTCACATCGCCTGACTGTTGTCTGAACACAGGCACATATACACCACTGTTTTCCCATCTCCTGTCTGTCGGTGATGAGTAACATTTTTCTGTGTATCCGTGGTTACACACGCACACACTCAGACCCGGCTGCCCTTCTCGCCCAACAGCCCCCCACAGCCACATTGATATTAATTGCTTAATATGTGTGTCTGTGTAGTGTATTGTTTGTGTTTGAGAGGGGGGGGGACGCACACCCTGACACACACCACTGGGTCTGATGTGACAGAGACGTGTATGACAGCAACACATCACTCTTTGGTGTCACCCGGACCCGGAGGGAAGGACCTGAAAGGTGGTGTGTGTGTGTGTGTGTGTGTGTGTGTGTGTGTGTGTGTGTGTGTGTGTGTGTGTGTGTGTGTGTGTGTGTGTGTGTGTGTGTGTGTGTGTGTGTGTAAGGACAGCGGATTGTGTATCTGGCATCCCACTACTCCAGACAGCATACTGTGTCTGTATATGACCACTCACTGTCTGGTGTCACATTACCGATCCTCTATCTCTCCGCGTGCTGATGGAGGGTTGGAAGAGGGGATGAAGGAAGTGGAGGGGTGTGTGTCTGTCTGGGGGAAGGTAAGTGCAGCTGGTTGGCGCTCAAAGCAGGGCTAGAATATGAGAATCCTGTGCTATCATAGGGAAATGTCACTGCAGAATGGGATTGTGGGTGTTTCTGAGGATTAACGAGCCAATTTGTCTGTCACCAGCCAGGCATTTTAACCAAGTCTTCCATCAAGGTGTTGGATAGTGTAATTTCCTTGAACTCAACAGCAACTGTCTAGGGGTTCTCTCAAGGCTTCTTCTTACAGAAGGAGTTTCTTCTTTCCACCTCTGCGTTCTCTTTAGTGTGTTTGACAAATTTACATGTAAAAACCACAATACTTGACAAATAAAAAGTGATTGATTGATGTGATTTAATGGGAACAAACAACTAACCATGGATAACCCAATAGATTGCTTTGCTCTATTTGGGTGATCCACCAGTCAGTACTAGGGTTATCACGATAGAAAAAACTGGGTGACAACATAAGGCTGCTTGTTTACAACATTACCACTGTTTTCCTCAGACAATGTTTTGTTTCTTTTGGATCTGAGTATAGCGATACTAGTATCGTGACAACCAATACAGCCACCAATCAAGTTATCCCCTCTCCCCTCTTCTGTTGTTCTTTCTTCCCCCTCTACCCTCTCTCCTCTTCCAGGCTGGGGCCATGCTGTGACTCTTGAACAGTTGAGCTTTTACTGACCACATACAAACACTCTTCCACCCCACCAAAATTAGGCAGCAGGTTAACAACAGTTAAGACCATTAGGCCATTAACCGAAAGGTTGCCGGTTTGAATCCCTGAGCCAACAAGGTGAAACATCTGTCTGTGCCCTAGAGCAAGGCACTTATTGCTCCTGTAAGCTGCTGCATAAGAGTGTCTGCTAAATTACTCAAATGTAAATGAGAGGGCACGCCCCTTTTCATGTCTCAACGCTCACTGACCTTCACACTGCCAGTCATTGCACACACACACACACACACACACACACACACACACACACACACACACACACACACACACACACACACACACACACACACACACACACACACACACACACACACACACACACACACTTGTGTGTACACAGACAGACACATACACAGAAACAGCAGTCAGGTTTTCAAAAGGCAGAAGAGAATGTTTGTGTTTTAGCTTTTGACACTCATATGCTCAGTGACCGTGATTTGACCGTGGTCGTCAGATGGCGTTGGGAAAGAAGTGTGTGATTGTGTGTTAGCGTGCAAGCGTGTATACATATGGGTGAGGTTGACTTCCAGTGACAGTGAACTGGTCCAGTAACCAAGTACCCTGCACTTTTCCTGAACCCCCTTACACACACACACACACACACACACACACACACACACACACACACACACACACACACACACACTCTGCACTTTCCCCTACCTCTTGCGATGATGAGCTCAAGGCGTATGCATCACCATCTCACCAGTTCACCAGTACAGCAGGGACATGACTATTTAATGAGTGACAGCAGTGGGCCTCTGGTACCTCTCCTAACATTCAGTCACAGGATAGAGAGTAGAGGAGAGTTGTACTGTAAATAGCTCAGAGGGTGGATCTAAGGTCCTGGTCCAGAGATTGGTAGATAAGTGATTACAATAGATGGTGGAAGGCTGTCATACCAGACTATCCTGTTTTTGGTATGTGATTTCACCCCGGTGAGCTGTAACATGGGAGGTTGCGGTCACACTCGGTACATATAGCCACATACTGTACATATAGCCACATACTGTACATATAGCCACATACTGTACATATAGCCACATACTGTACATATAGCCACATACTGTACATATAGCCACATACTGTACATATAGCCACATACTGTACATATAGCCACATACTGTACATATAGTCACATACTGTACATATAGTCACATACTGTACATATAGCCACATACTGTACATACAGCCACATACTGTACATATAGTCACATACTGTACATATAGCCACATACTGTACATATAGCCACATACTGTACATATAGTCACATACTGTACATATAGCCACATACTGTACATATAGCATGGGTTTCCTTCCTGCTTCAAAATCATTACATGTATACGTTTTTGTTCAACTCGCAGCTGATGTTGGAACTGAACGAAGGAACAGTGCCCCAAAATAACACCAACTCCAGATGACCCCTGCTGTCTTCCATTTTTTATGAAACCTAACAGCAAAACCAGATACATTTTTAAAATGGTCTGCATGACTAACGAACAGCTTTTCTATTTATATGGGAGTGTCTGATTCGTGGAGGATCTGTCTGTCTGTCCCGTCTGTCCCGTCTGTCCGTCTGTCTGTCTGTCTGTCTGTTTGTCTGTCTCATGATGTGACTTACGCAGGACCCTCTGCGCCACACGCTTGCCATCACAGACCCACTCTGCTCAAATCTGACAAGTCATTGTCTTCCTGTAATTCATCAGCACTTGAGGCAGCTTTGGTTGATTGCATTTTCGACAGAGCAATCTCCACAGTGTCATGGAAAGTTTGGCTCTTGTGCAAAGGTGAAATTGTAATTTCCAAATATAGGGGAGAAACTATCCACGTATGGAACATTTCCGGGCTGCAGATTTTATTCAATCTCTATTGTCCGATATTTTTGGTGACCAAAGGTTTGATGTTTTTTACGATTAGTGAAACAAAAGACAATCAGTCCACCCTTCCGTCTCACTTCATTGTTTACCTTTTAAAACCCTTTTTGCATATTTATTACCAGAACTGTGTAAATTATATCTAGCCTCTGGCTCTCCATAGATTTATATTGCATTATATGAAACAACCAGCAGGTAGCGATTTTAGCCTTCCACATCTCACTCAGTCCATCTGTAATATTAAAGGACCCCCCCAGAGGAAGTTGCCTCCACAATTATTTATTTACATAATTTCCTGGCCTGGAGAGTAAATTAATATTTAGCTTTAACCTCCAAAGAATGACAAAGGCTGTTTTTACATATTCATGAATTGGGTCTGAGAATTTCCACATGGGCGGCAGGGTAGCCTAGTGGTTAGAGCATTGGACTAGTAACCGAAAGGTTGCAAGTTCAAATCTCCGAGCTGACAAGGTACAAATCTGTTGTTCTGCCCCTGAACAGGCAGGTAACCCACTGTTCCTAGGCTGTCATTGAAAATAAGAATTAGTTCTTAACTGACTTGCATAGTTAAATAAAGGAAAAATGTAAATAAAAAAATGGAGTTGATTAACCAAAAAATAGGGCGCTGTCAGTGTAGCTAGCTAGAATGCTAACCTTATCTTGCTAGCTAGCGAATGTTATCTGTTGCTGTTTTTTACTACACTGAATTCAAAAGATTATAATATTTTACCATTTGTTATCTTGAGTTTTGGCCTCCCGCCATAAAAATAGTTAGAAAGAATAAGATGAATTATGATAATATGGATGACAATTGAAAGATAGCTGATAGTACACGTTGCAACCTTGAGTAGGTAGGCTGCTCCCATGCTGTGGCACAGCAAAGTTAGCCTGTGTTCATGGTTCTCCAAGAGGACGTGAAATGATAATCTACAATGACTTTCCTCATGATAATGTACCCTGAAAATGACATGGAACAGACACATCTCAACATCAACTGTTCAGAGGAGACTGTGTGAATCAGTCCTTCATAGTCAAATTGCTGCAAAGAAACCACTACTAAAGGACACCAATAAGAAGAAGATATTTTTTTAAATATTTTTAAACCTGCATATTTAGCTAGGCAATATTAGGTGAAATTGTGTCACTTCACTTCTCTTGCGTTCATTGCACGCAGAGTCAGGGTATATGCAACAGTTTGGGCAGCCTGGCTCAATTTTACGTAATTATGGCATAACATTGAAGGTTGTGCAATGTAACAGGAATATTTAGACTGATGGATGCCACCCATTAGATAAAATACAGAATGGTTCTGTATTTCACTGAAAGAATAAACCTCTTGTTTTCGAGATGATAGTTTCCGGATTCGACCATATTAATGACCTACGGCTCGCATTTTCTGTGTGTTATTATGTTATAATTAAGTCTATGATTTGATAGAGCAGTCTGGCTGAGCGATTGTAGGCACCAGCAGGCTCATAAGCGTTCATTCAAACAGCACTTTCGTTTTTTGCCAGCAGCTGTGCTGTTTATGACTTCAAGCCTATCAACTCCCGAGATTAGGCTGGTGTAACGATGTAATGTGAATTGGCTAGCTAGTTAGTGGGGTGCGCGCTAATAGCATTTCAAACTCGCTCTGAGACTTGGAGTAGTTGTTCCCCTTGCTCTTCATGGGTAACGCTGCTTCGAGTGGCTGTTGTCTTTGTGTTCCTGGTCCGAGCCCAGGGAGGAGTGAGGAGAGGGACGGAACCTATACGGTTACACTGGCAATACTAAAGTGCCTATAAGAACATCCAATAGTCAAAAGTATATGAAATACAAATGGTATAGAGAGAAATAGTCATATAATTCCTATAATAACTACAAACTAAAACTTCTTACCTGGGAATATTGAAGACTCATGTTAAAAGGAACCACCAGCTTTCATATGTTCTCGTGTTCTGAGCAAAGAACTTAAACGATAGCTTTCTTACATGGCACATATTGCACTTTTACTTTCTTCTCCAACACTTTGTTTTTGCATTATTTAAACCAAATTGAACATGTTTCATTATTTATTTGAGGCTAAATTGATTTTATTGATGTATTATATTAAGTTAAAATAAGTGTTCATTCAGTATTGTTGTAATTGTCATTATTACAAATACATTTGAAAAATCGGCCGATTTATCGATATCGGATTTTTTGCCCTCCAATAATCGGTATCGGCGTTGAACAATCATAATCGGTCGACTTCTAGTATGTATGCATGTATGCATGTATGTCTCTGTCTGTCTGTATTTTTTGTAAATAAATATTATCTTATTTGTTTTTGGGGGATTTACAGACTAGCTCAAAAATGGAGAAATTATCCATTGAATTATGAGACATTTCTGATTAAAAAAAAAATATATATTCAGTTGTGAAAACATACGTTTGCCTCCCCTATTTGTATTTGTTCCATGGATCAGGCAGCCAAGTGGACACAAGGCTATTTGGCTCATCAGTCACGAAGAGGAATAACTTTGCAGCTGTTTCTGATTAATAAACAGTGCCATGTTGGTGGGTGGTAATGTTAAACTCAAACCCACCCAGCCCTTAAACGAGACATAGGCTGAAAATAATTTGTTTCTCACATCACAGGAAAAGACGCTGCATTTACATGGATTTACAAGAAGTGGACAGTTTGGAATTTGTCACTTCAAAACCAAATAAGTCATACTTTGACTAATATGTGGATTTCTATACTTTGACTAAAAGTGGATTTCTACTGGGGTGGGCATATAGATGTGAATTGTTCACCTTTCTGCTCTCTAGAGTGCATTTAACTCAAATGTGTTGCTGAAAGCCTAGATTACGTCACAATGAGCCACAAACAGCTCTATTAAGGAACAATGGAAATACTCCTCCTCTAGCAAGCACAAATGATATGCATCTAGTAAGATGGTCCATTTCTTCTGAGTATCAAAATCTGTGTCAATGTCTGGACACGGGCTGTGTCAAATCTTTTGTACACTAACCCGTAATGACATATGCTAATCATATTGTGTCAATATCTAGGTTTATGTCCAATTTGGCGACAGATTTTCATGTGATTATTCTAAAATTGCATGAATTATGTGCACATGTTCCCACCAAATGAACTGTGCGTGATGACGTAGTGCACACAATGTACTTTTCCGCTGAAGTTTTCATGTGCCGCATATCTAAAGCTCAATGTGTTACCATCGTTTCAACTCTACCAATAGTTTTGGCACGTACGTTCTAGCTAGCAGCTGGCAGATACAGTATGGGTAGGCTAGTCTACATGATATAAAAGGTCAGTCAAGCATCGATCATCATGTCACTAGAATAAGACCCTCCATATTTATTGGAATGGAGCATCAAGCTCATCACTGTGTACTTTCACCACCCTGTGAAGTTCATCATTACTTATTTCATCTGTAGTTTATTTCATAAACTATATGGTTTGCAAGTTGTAATGGTAGGACCACATACCATATCATCGTGCGATGATTTTACTTCGATATGATGGTTATTATATCAATATTTGCTCATTCAGTAATTTCCACTGCAAATTCTCAAATAATACATTTTACTGACAC
The DNA here is from genome assembly GCF_021184085.1 of Oncorhynchus gorbuscha. NCBI lineage: Eukaryota > Metazoa > Chordata > Actinopteri > Salmoniformes > Salmonidae > Oncorhynchus > Oncorhynchus gorbuscha. The sequence continues at coordinate 63,377,251 of NC_060186.1, read as the reverse complement.
CAAAAAGTTGCTACCATGTCGAACAAACGTTATCTGTTGGCATTTATAAAATTGTAACAAGACTTCCTGTTTCCATCACAGCTGTGGATGGAAACGTGGTTACAGTGGAAACGTGGTTGTAGTGGAAACGTGGTTGTAGGTGGAAACGTGGTTGTAGTGAAAACGTGGTTGTAGTGGAAATGTAGTTACAGTGGAAATGTAGTTACAGTGGAAATGTAGTTACAGTGGAAACGTGGTTGTAGTGGAAACGTGGTTGTAGTGGAAACGTGGTTGTAGTGGAAACGTGGTTGTAGATGGAACCGTGGTTACAGTGGAACCGTGGTTGTAGAGGAAACGTGGTTGTAGTGAAAACGTGGTTGTAGTGAAAACGTGGTTGTAGTGAAAACGTGGTTGTAGATGGAAACGTGGTTGTAGATGGAAACGTGGTTGTAGATGGAAACGTGGTTGTAGATGGAAACTTGGTTGTAGATGGAAACGTGGTTGTAGATGGAAACGTGGTTGTAGTGGAAATGTAGTTACAGTGGAAACGTGGTTGTAGTGGAAACGTAGTTACAGTGGAAACGTGGTTACAGTGGAAACGTGGTTGTAGTGGAGAGATATCAATAGTTTTTGCATATTCATCTCCGTCATAAAGGAATGTGTGCATGCGTATGTGTCACGTCCATTGAAAACGTTTATGACAGGCTTGTGGTGATTTGTTTCACAATAATGACTTTAATCAAACTCTCCTCTTCTCTTGCTTTAATGTACATTCAAACTGTTGTGGAAAAATTATTCACAGGGACACTCAAAGTCTATTTTCAATGAGTCATTGTCAGCGCGCTGGAGAAGTTCCAACCAACTCAATGTACCATAGTACACATGTCAATCAGGAGCTCTGCCTGGGCAGACCCAGCAGTTGTCTTATATACGGCTATGCACAGACAAGTTATATTTCCATGATTTAGCATAATTAATGAATCGTTACCATTTTGTTTCATTCATGTGACTGACCAATACTGGTTCATAACATGTGACGGACCGATACTGGTTCATAACATGTGACAGACCAATACTGGTTCATAACATGTGACAGACCGATACTGGTTCATAACATGTGACAGACCGATACTGGTTCATAACATGTGACAGACCAATACTGGTTCATAACATGTGACAGACCAATACTGGTTCATAACATGTGACAGACTGATACTGGTTCATAACATGTGACGGACCAATACTGGTTCATAACATGTGACAGACCAATACTGGTTCATAACATGTGACAGACCAATACTGACGTGAGGATTTGTACAGTCAGCCACTTGCATGAACATAGAAATTGGTTTATAGAACTGCACATGAATAGAACACAGAAATGAGTTATAAGAAAAGTACAAACATTATAATTCCCTTACAAAACTCAGCCCTGGTCTTTATTTCATCAAACCTTATATTCAGCCCTGGTCTTTATTTAATCAAGCCTTATATCCAGGTCTCTGAACACAATAATGGCTACTGGAGAGGGCCAACTAGCTGAAAAGGCTTCAACAGTACTACACTGTTGTGGCTGGCTAATCTATGCTTTCCAGCCTGCCATTTCCACAACAATACTGCTTTTAAATTGAGGAGGTAAGACCACACCTTAATCACACAAACAGACTGTGTACTTGACATCAGTGACAGCTGTGTTGATGACTCCTTTACAACAGGAGTCCTTATGTGCAGGGAAATTCTCAGCAACAAAATATAAAATTAAGATCCTACATCTGTATGATGGATATGGATGGTTTTATTAATGTATTGATTTGATTATATTGACTTTTCACTACCTTAGGCCTAAGTCTCAAAGCCCTTTACATCTCACCTCATATGTTAACAATGTGTAGCAACAGTGAGCAGCAACCACCTGCTTGAAGTTAGGAGCGCAGCTTTGTAATGACAACACACTCGGGGACCATGGTCATTGGTCACAGCAGAGTTCCAGACACAGTGTGGTCATTGTCAAGGCTGACCACCAGTCATCACGACAGTCAACTGGCTCTCCCAGGACAACCCGGTTGTGTTGATCTGTGGCCTAACCCACTAACAGATGGAACACAGAACCACACTCCAGGTATCGCGAGCCAAAGCTAATTAAGCAGTAAGGCATGAGAACCAGGGAATTTTCATGTGAATAACTCCCAACCAAGGGCTGTTCTTTGGTCTGAGGTGAAGCCAAGGGCTGGGGAGGGTGTTATTCTCGATGATTCCCAGTTTCGAGGTCCTTATTGCTTTAATAAAACTGTTGTCAACATATAAAAATATATATTCATGACATGTTTTCATAAAAATGTTTATATTGAGTTAATTTGTTTTATTTCATCCTTCCTCCATTTAAAAATAGTCTGGGCAAAAGCCAGTTGTTAGTTCTGAGATTGTGAAGTTGCTAGCTAAATTTGCCTGGCTCAGATAAGCTGTCAGTCACGTCACGTTCATATGCATGGCACGGTGGAGATCACAAAAAAATTACAACGTTCCACAGGTCGAAGAAGCAGACAACAAGGTTTAGACAAACCCAACCTTTGCAAACCAAATGCTAGCCTAGTAGAATGGGAAAATATTGTCAACTCTGAATGTTTTTTTCCAGGAAAGATTAAGTTTTTTAAATTGCCAGGCTGGGCTGTGGGACAGTGGATGTGCATTGATAATTATAATGGAACTGTTAACAGGCACCCAGGGACTGCGATCAACCAATCAGCATCCATGGCCTTTTTTTGCCTTTACCTCCCTTATCTCACCTCATTTGCTTACATCGTATATAGACTTGTTTATACTGTATTATTGACTGTATGTTTGTTTTACTCCATGTGTAACTCTGTGTTGTTGTATGTGTCGAACTGCTTTGCTTTATTTTGTTCAGGTCGCAATTGTAAATGAGAACTTGTCTACCTGGTTAAATAAAGGTGTTCTCAACTTGTCTACCTGGTTAAATAAAGGTGTTCTCAACTTGCCTACATGGTTAAATAAAGGTGTTCTCAACTTGCCTACCTGGTTAAATAAAGGTGTTCTCAACTTGCCTACCTGGTTAAATAAAGGTGTTCTCAACTTGCCTACCTGGTTAAATAAAGGTGTTCTCAACTTGCCTACCTGGTTAAATAAAGGTGTTCTCAACTTGCCTACCTGGTTAAATAAAGGTGTTCTCAACTTGCCTACCTGGTTAAATAAAGGTGTTCTCAACTTGCCTACCTGGTTAAATAAAGGTTTTTCTCAACTTGCCTACCTGGTTAAATAAAGGTGTTCTCAACTTGCCTACCTGGTTAAATAAAGGTGTTCTCAACTTGCCTACCTGGTTAAATAAAGGTCAAATAAAACATTTTTTTAAATCCAGGATCCAAACAAACCGTTTTATAGCTAGCTCAGCATTCTAGCTGTACTCACAGACTACTAGTCTTTGCACTAAACTAGTTAGCCTTGGCTTGAAAATGTACCTCTAACTTCCTTTGAAATGGTATCCACTAGTTCATCTAACTCTAGGGAAGTCAAAGTATCCCTGTAACTACAGTACTGTAACATCAATGTTTGGCATGCATGTTGTAGCTGTGATAAGTACAAGGTACTGTGGAAGCACATCAAAACCCAACTGTCTTATCATGGTTACATTAGCACAATGTAATGACCATATGAAGATTTTGTGGAATTGTTGCTGGGCATGACAGCGCAGGGGGAGGAACACCGAAATCTGCTAGGGAGGAATTAAAAGGGGTCAAGCCATTAAAAATATCTCTAGAAATGAAATGAGCTAATCTATGGAGCCAAACCTGACCTTCAGAGCTTTCAGCCAGAAGCTACATGAGTTATCTGTGTAGGGATGGTGTGTGTGTGTGTGTGTGTGTGTGTGTGTGTGTGTGTGTGTGTGTGTGTGTGTGTGTGTGTGTGTGTGTGTGTGTGTGTGTGTGTGTGTGTGTGTGTGTGTGTGTGTGTGTGTGTGTGTGTGTGTGTGTGCGCGCCTGCGTGCTTGACTGAATGACTGAGTTCTCATAAAGAAATGGAAATGAATTGGAATCATATAGAGTTATGAGTCAGTCGACAGACCCTAATATTGAGCGGAAACAGTTCCTGTCAAACGCCTGTGTGTGTGTGTTGCTAACTCTGTAATTGAGGATGGCTCGTGGGCAAAACGTCATTCCAATCTCCCCATCACTTTTGATGGGAGAGTTTATGTGGTACATATTTTTTTTATTTGAACACATAATTCCGTGATTGTACTGGACTTTTCATACACATTTACTGAATCAGATTATGAGATAAAGATTTCAATGTCTTTATGTAAATTAATGTTCATTGCTTTGTGGCGTAGAGTGATTTGAAGTCTGCCGATTCCATGTGAATTATCCAGACTGACTCTGGCCATTTGGATCATTTCCTGTAGGTAGAAGGAAAAACCGTCGACCAAAACGCTGAATCCAACATTTTCTTATTGCCATGCTCCATTGAGATTTCCACATTTACAGAGCCAACAGTTTGAATCACTTGGCTACACAGTGCAGTACTTTAACAGGAGGATAAAAACAACTTTCACTGCAGAAGAATTCCTCATTCTATCTTTTCCTTAAATGCTTACAGCACATCCTTACCTTGAACTGTAAAACCATGAATGGAATCATTGCTGAGGCATGCGCCCACTTTCCCTGGAAAATCAATATTATGGCGTGAGAGAGGAAGAAAGGAGAGATGGGAGGGAGTGGAGAGAGACTGAAGGATGGAGAAAGCGAGATTCCTGGCTTGTCTAGTTATAGGCCAGTGAGTGGTCCATCAAGGTTCTGGACTCTGGTTCGGCCTGATGAGCAGAACAGAAAAAGACTGCCTCACAGAGCACGTATACACACACATGTTGAACCACACACACACTGGAACTAGGCCTAATGCTATCATTTCTCCAGTGATTTAGATCCAGGAACAGTGTTGTCACTGCTCTAACTGATCAGCTATGACATCCTGCTCTCCTCTTTACTTCACGCTCTATTGATTATTGAAATGCTCTTGAAACACACTGCCATTTTCATTACCCTGCATTGTCTTCCTCCCCTCCTTTCACTCATTCTGAAATGGCGTCTTCCTCCCCTCCTTTCACTCATTCTGAAATGGTGTCTTCCTCCCCTCCTTTCACTCATTCTGAAATGGCGTCTTCATCCCCTCCTTTCACTCATTCTGAAATGGCGTCTTCCTCCCCTCCTTTCACTCATTCTGAAATGGCGTCTTCCTCCCCTCCTTTCACTCATTCTGAAATGGCGTCTTCCTCCCCTCCTTTCACTCATTCTGAAATGGCGTCTTCCTCCCCTCCTTTCACTCATTCTGAAATGGCGTCTTCCTCCCCTCCTTTCACTCATTCTGAAATGGCGTCTGCGTTTCCTCTTTTATCCTTTTATCTCATCCCCCTCATCTTCCTCATTTGATAGTTGGAGCTGATTATTCTGAATCTCCACGTTTTCACATACATTTTCACATACGTCTCCTCACTCCAACCCTCCCTCTTCCCATCTCGCTCTCCCTCTTCCCATCTTGCTCTCTCTCTTCCCATCTCGCTCTCCCTCTTCCCATCTCGCTCTCCCTCTTCCCATCTCGCTCTCCCTCTTCCCATCTCGCTCTCCCTCTTCCCATCTCTCTCTCTCGCTCTCTCCCTCTTCCCATCTCTCTCTCGCTCTCTCCCTCTTCTCATCTCGCTCACTCCCTCTTCCCATCTCTCTCTCGCTCTCTCCCTCTTCCCATCTCGCTCTCCCTCTTCCCATCTCGCTCTCCCTCTTCCCATCTCTCTCTCTCGCTCTCTCCCTCTTCTCATCTCTCTCTCTCGCTCTCTCCCTCTTCTCATCTCGCTCTCTCCCTCTTCCCATCTCTCTCTCGCTCTCTCCCTCTTCCCATCTCGCTCTCTCCCTCTTCCCATCTCTCTCTCACTCTCTCCCTCTTCCCATCTCGCTCTCTCCCTCTTCCCATCTCGCTCTCTCCCTCTTTCCATCTCGCTCTCTCCCTCTTTCCATCTCGCTCTCTCCCTCTTTCCATCTCTCTCTCTCGCTCTCTCCCTCTTTCCATCTCGCTCTCTCGCTCTTTCCCTCTTTCCATCTCTCTCTCGCTCTCTCCCTCTTTCCATCTCGCTCTCTCCCTCTTTCCATCTCGCTCTCTCCCTCTTTCCATCTCGCTCTCTCCCTCTTTCCATCTCGCTCTCTCCCTCTTTCCATTTCGCTCTCTCGCTCTTTCCCTCTTTCCATCTCTCTCTCGCGCT